>NC_134579.1:55350104-55654375 GCF_037038515.1 Microtus pennsylvanicus | reverse complement strand
CTGCTTTGGCCTATGGCAGGGCAAAATTGAGCTAGGCAGGAAAGTCAAATTGAATATAGGGAGAAAGAAGGCAGAACCGAGAGAGATGCTAGCAGGCACAGTGAAAGCAAGATGTGAGGTAACATGACAAGCCATGGGCTTTGTGATAAAATAGAGACTAATAGAAATGGTTTAATTTAAGTTGTAAGAGTGAGTTAATAATTCTGTGCTAATAGGACACACAGTTTGTAATTAATATTAAGCCTCTGAGAGTTTATTTTGAAAGTGGCTGCAGGACCTTCAGTTACAGCAGTGAGACTTCAAAATACTGTCATTTTTCTAGGTTGTTTGCAGATTGCATAACTGTCTTTGTGTAGGACTAATTACAGATAACTAGCTTCTGTAGATATTAATGAATAGAAAATTCATGCAAAATGATTCTTAGGCAATTATATGGACCTGACACATTTTCTAACTATCTGAAATTAGATATTTAAACAAAAATGGTAATTTACTGTAGACGATTACCATAAATTATAATAACTCACAAATAAAATGAGATACTCTAAAAATTAAAATATACAGAATGGCAAATACTATGTGTTTTCACACATAGAAGCTAACAACTGATTTCACAGAACAAAGAAATAGAGGTCATGAAAGGCTAAACCTGGGCAAGAGGATTTGCATAATAGGTACCAACATGTAGTTAAACAAGAGAGACAGGTGTTGCAACAGGGTAGGTTAACCACAATACACAAAGGTCGATAAGGTGTTCTATAAAAATCTAGGAAAGGGGCTTTCCAAATTCCCCAATATCATCAAATAATATGGACTACGTGAGGTTGGAGCTGAGAAGTCCTTGACTTGCCTAGCATCCATGAACCCTGGGTTTTCTTTCTTACACCACAAAAACCAGAGCAAGAATTTTTAAAAGTTGAAAAATCTTAATTTTTGTAATCTGCTTGCTCACACTGTATACACGTGTTGTTGATTTTATAAAACTGTACTCCTTAGATAAGTACAATGAAATATAAGAAAATAAGTTTGAGTAAAGAGAGTAAGAGAGTAAGCTAGCGGGCCTGTTGTGCCCACCTACATGAATGTAGACACTGTCACTAGGATAAAGAAGCACCTTGTTTTACTTTTGTCTGCTCCCCCCAAACCTTCACATTTCCAGCTATTTCTAGAGTATTGGTAGGTGAGAGAATTCTTCTTTCATGGACAGCTTCTCTTTCCAGTGCTAAAGCTGCTGTCTCTACCTGACACCACCACAGAGCAAACACACATGCATACACACACTGACAAACATAATACATGCGTGTCATTATGCAATTCTGTATTTCAAATGTTTTCCTATTCCTTCTTTTATCTTTATTTTTTTTCTTTTATTAGAAGTGTTTTTCTCACATAATATATCCTGACTACTCTTTCCGCTCCCTCTATCCTCTCATTTCCTCCTGACTCACCTCCAGTCCAGATCTGTCTCTGGCTCAGTTACGGTTAATATTTTAATATTGCACTGGTGAAACATCATGACCAAAAGAAATATGGAGAGAAAAATATTTATTTGGTTTGCATTTTTGTATTGTATTCTATCACTAAAAGAAGTCAGTTCAGCAACTCAAACAAGCAACCTGATGGTAGGAGCTGATTTAGAGGCCATGGAGACCTATTCTTACTGAGTTGGTACTCTTGACTTGCTCAGCCTGCTTTCTTAGAACTCAGGACCAACTGATCAGGAATGGATCAAGACCTCTCCTTTCAATCACTATTTAAGAAAAAGCCCCACAGTCTTGCCTACAGCCAGATCTTATGGAGGCATTTTCTCAGTTGAGCTTCTCCTCTCTGATGATTCCAGATTGTGTCAAATGGGCCTAAAACTAGCCAAGACAAACCCCTTTTCATATCTCATTAGAAAACAGACTTCTAAGGAATAATAATAAAATAAAATGAAATAAAACAAAACTAAACAAAAACGTCAGAAGAGGACAAAACAGAAGGAAAGGAGATTTTTCTCTGCCTTTTGCCTGTTTAATCTCCATCCTCCTCCTCCTCCTCCTCCTCCTCCTCCTCCTCCTCCTCCTCCTCCTCCTCCTCCTCCTCCTCCTCCTCCTCCTCCTCCTCCTCCTCCTCTCTCTCTCTCTCTCTCTCTCTCTCTCTCTCTCTCTCTCTCTCTCTCTCTCTCTCCCCCCCCTCCTTTTTTCTTGACCACGGTATCTACTTTGTCTATCATGGCTAAGATTCTCCTTTCTATCTCTTGTATTCAGTTGATTACCCTTGCCTCTCTGAGACTCCCAATTAAGGTTCTATATATTTTAAATTGATTAAGCTAGTATCACAACGAAACATAATTCTTTTGTCAAGAACCCATAGCCATTTGTCTCAACATAGGCACAAGATTAAGAACCCTTTGTGAGTCAAAGACCGCAACACAACTATACCTGGTATACTCCAGCCCTCAGACTACCCCCTGCCAGTTACAACACCTCATTCCTTTGAGTTTGTCCAAGGAACTGGAAGGTCTTTGCAATCCACTGTTAAATAGGCAAAAGAGAATAACTAAAGGGGGTCACAATTCTATTTATCCCATTTCTTATTCTCTCAGCCTAAAGTAGAAAAAACAAAACCATCCTTAACCTTTATAATTCTTTTAGAATAGGACTGGACCGTGGCTGACAAGAAGAGACAGAATACCCTGAGAAGTAGAAAATGTAACTGGAGTCAAAAGTTTCAGTCAGTGTGATAGGATTTGTAGCAGAATAGAACCATTCAGAGAAATTGTAGATTAGAGACATTAACTAAAGTGTCTGTTAGAAAGCCATATTCTTTTCATTTTTAATGTAACCTTGTTAAGATAAAAAGAGCATTTGCCCTCTCTCTGCCCCATGCCATCACTAGAGATAAGAACTGCAAATCAATAATGGCCAAATGCCAGGGTAATTTATGGCTCCATATTCACAAAACTTTGAGCTCTAAGATAAATTAATAATCACAGCATAAGAGAATGAACCAGAGCTCACATAGAATTGGCCTGCTCCTTTCCTCTAAAAAGATGAGGTGTCCTTTCTTCCTACACTCTTTCTCTTTTGATTTCATAAATCTAAACACGGGCCATTGAAACACAACTAAGTACTGCTTCTGTTCTGTATAAAGGCAAAATAGGATAAATGTATATGTACTTATTTAGCTCAATTATGATTTTAACTGTCAATTAGTTTTTTATGGTATATGTATACATTATATATTTATTTAAATGAATGATATCTGAATGACTGAATCCCATCTTTATCCATGGGTTTTGTATTAGAGAATGTTAAATTTTTGATATTGATTTGTTAAGATTGTATCGCTATTCTTACTGTATTTGTTGTTACTTGTTCCATGCTTGGGCTTTTCATTGTGATTTACTACCTTACCAATTTGGGGAAATGCTTAGAAAGAGAAATATAATAATGAACAGGTTTTTTTTTTTTTAGCTATAATACTCTATTGTGCACCAGAGAAGAAAATTAACATTCTTTTGTCTTCTATACTATGATAATTCTTCCAGTGTTATTGTATTATTAATGAGGGATACTAAAATTTTAGCTCAAATGAGGTGCTTTTGGCCACTTCTCATCATAATTTAGTCTGATATTATTTATTGATTTTGATGTTATAAGACTCTGGCCATGTTACCTAATAAATAATATAATCATTTATTTTCGTTCACATAGGATGAGTTTTAAACTTTATTTTTTGCTTTATCTGACAGTTTGTAATATGTCTATTTTGGAGTTTACTCCATCATTAAATCTTTTATTAAAGTTACAGTGAATATACACACAAGTATTTTCTTTTAAAAAATTGAGCTTTTACTTTGAAAATTAACATAGATGTTTTTTAGAGAAATGTAGCAATGAACTATAATAAATCTCATTCAGTTACATTGTTATAGGTCATTATGAATCCCAATAAAATTGTTATTTTTTCTAATGAAAACATTATTGAAAACAGTGAGTCACTCTTCTTATTGTTTTGCCCATAGAGGCATGAAAAACAATATTAAAAATAACATTATTTTCTGCTTTGCTTGTATTTGTTATTTCCAAAAACCAATTACAAAAAATTGGACTGTGATAAAGTAAAAACATATTAATTTATAAGTAACTACTTGTCCAACTTCAGTGACAAACTTTTCTTGAAATAAAAACAGTCTGAAAAGAGGAAGCTTTGATTATAAAATGTCATCAAAGCTGAATTTTAATTTAATAGTTATTGCATTTCTAGTACAAACTAAACATTATGCCAGCCACTAAGGATGCCAAAAGAGTTTATCTTTGTTTCTGTTTTTAAAAAGTTTGTAGGTATGATGGCTTTGATGGCTACAGAAGAGGAGTCTGTCTAGCTTCTCAAAGCAGCACAAAGAATTGAGCTCTGGTTCTAAGATAAGAATGAGGGATCCATAAAACAGTATAAGGAAGAATTTGTCTCTAAAAGCTAGATCTAAATGAATTTTTAATAAGTACATAAAAATTCAAAGACTTTCTGTTTTGAATAAAGTCGGTCAACATTGCTTGGCATACAGATATGAGTAAATACAACTTGAGAACTGTAATTTGATGACATAAAAATCATAAAACAGTATTTACCAAGTTAAAATTACCTTATAATAGTTAGGATTTGTAGTGGATACTGAAATCTTATGAACATTATGGACTATAATATTTATATATTATTTTAATTATTAAATTAAAAGCAAATATAAGAAATTATTCTGAAGAAATGTTGGTAATGACTTAGAACAATTTCTTTATTGATTTTATTGAGCTCTACATTTTTCTCTGATCTCTACCCTGCCTCTCTCATCCCCTCCAACACTTGCCCATGGTTCCCATGCTCCAACTTATTCAGGAGATCTTGTGTTTTTCTACTTCCCATGTAGATTAGATCCATATATGTATCTACTACGTCCTCATTATTGTCTAGGTTCTCTGGGATTGTGATTTGTAGGCTGTTTTTCTTTGATTTATGTTTAAAAACCACTTATGAGTGAGTATATATGAAATTGTCTTTCTGGGTCTGGGTTACCTCACTCAAAATTATGTTTTTTAGCTCCATCCATTTGCCTGCAAATTTCAAGATGTCTTTTTTTTTTTCTGTTATGTAGTACTCCATTGCGTAAATGTACCACATTTTCCTTATCCATTCTTCGGTCAAGGGGCATTTAGGTTGTTTCCAGGTTCTGACTATAACAAACGATGCTGCTATGAACGTAGTTGAGCACATGTCCTTGCAGCACGATTGAGCATCCTTTGGATATATACGCAAAAGCGGTATTCCTGGGTCTTGAGGAAGGTTGGTTCCTAATTTTCTGAGAAATCACCACACTGATATTCAAAGGGGCTGTACCAGCTTGCACTGCCATCAGCAATACACACAACCTCTCCAGCATAAGTTGTCATCAGTGTTTTGGATCTTGGCTATTCTTATAGATGTAATATGGAATCTCAGAGATATTTTGATTTTCATTTCTCTGATGGCTAAGGTTATTGAGCATTTCCTTAAGTGTTTATCAACCATTTTAGATTCCTCTGTTGAGAGTTCTCTGTGTACGTCTGTAATCCACATTTTTTATTAAATTATTTGTTCCTTTGATGACCAATTTCTTGAATTATTTATAAATTTTGCAGATCAGTCCTCTGTCTGATGGGGAGTTGATGAATTTCTCATGAACACTTTCAGTAATATAGCAGGATACAAGATTAACTAAAAATAAATCAGTAGCCCTTCTTTACACAGATGATAAATGGACTGAAAAAGAAATCAGAGAAACATCACCCTTCAAAATAGCCACTAATAGCATAAAGTATCTCCAACTAACTCTAACCAAACAAGTAGAAGGTCTTTATGACAAGAATTTTAAATCTTTGAAGAAAAAATTGAAGAAGACACCAGAAAATGGAAAGATCTCCCATGTTCTTGGTAGGTAGAATTAAAATAGTAAAAATGGTAATCTTAGCAAAAACAATCTACATATTCAATGGAATGCCTGTCAAAATCCACGCAAAATTCTTCACAGACCTCAAAAGAATGGTACTCAACTTCATATGGAAAAGCAAAAAACCCAGTATAGCCAAAACAATCCTGCAACTTCTTTCATCAGTTGTTGGATGAAAGTTCTATGATGCCAGTTAAGGTATTCATCAATCTGATTACAGGGGAAGGTCAACTCAGGTACCCTCTCAAGTATTGCTCAGGGTATTAGCTGTGATTATTCTTGTTGATTTCCGGGACTTTCTCTACTGTCAGTTTTCTTGCTAGATCCATAATGGTACCCTCAATCAGGATATCTCTTTCCTTGTTCTCCCTCTCTGTCCTCTCATCATGGCAATCTTGTTCCTTCTTGTTGTTTCCTTCTCTTCATCTTCTCCCCTCACACGCTTGCTTCCAATTTTCTCAGGAGATTTTGTCTATTTCATCTTCCCAAGGGTATCCATAAATATATCTCTTAGGGTTCTCCTTGTTACCTAGCTTCTCTGGGGTCATGGACAATAGGCTGGTTATCCTTTGCTTTATGTTTACTATCTACTTATGAGTGAGTTTATACTGTTTTTGTTTTTCTGAGTCTGGATTACCTCATTCAGGATGCATTTTTCTAGTGCCATCCATTTGCCTAAAAATTTTCACGATGTCATTGTTTTTTATTGCTGTGTAGTACTCCATTGTGTAAATGTACCACATTTTCTTTATCCATTCTTTGGTTGAGGGGAATATAGGTTGTTTCTATGTTTAGGATATTATTGTTAATTTGAGTTCCATGTTATAGAATCAGATAATCCAAAACATAAAAATAAAACATGAACCATCTTAGAGAACTTACGTGATGTAAATAAGATGAAATTTGGCAAAAGACCAAAGAAAATAGATGTGATGTCCATGGGAATAAGAGTAAAGGAATAGAAGCTTAGCAGGAAGGGAAGACTCTACTACAGAAGTGATATCCTAACAAGGACATACAAGAGGTATGGTGTCAGGACAGAGTTCAGGAATGGAGTCATGTGAGGATAATTCTGAGTGCTTGTGAAAACACTCAAGAAAAGAAAGGACTACCTTCTCCTTTACAACCTTTTAGAAAAATTAGAGATATGTGTTTTATCTGAATCTCTACGACTAAACATAAAAAAGTGTCTGTAAGCAAATATGGTAATTTGAAAAAAAATAATGGAGTGGATTACCAGGAGTGAGATATTGTTGAGATAGGCCAGGCCATAATTTTGTTTGAAAGAATATAGACTATGGGACTGTGGATGGAATGCAGTTGAATACTTTAAGTGCTGCGAAATGAGCCATCCTAGTAGGAATGTTGAAGACTTTTGCTAAGAGTTATTTGACCTATAGGGAGCTGGCTCAGGATGTTTAAGAGGAAAAGAATTTTAGTTACTTTGCCTAGAGATCATGCTCTTTTCTGAAGAGTCTGTCTCAGGTGAAAGTGAAGAGATGTGGGTTAATTCCATTTTCAGAGAAAATCTCAAAACAGCTAGTATTGACTCTGTTATGTGGTTACCACTGGTCACTCATATACAGATTTATAATAAAAAAGAAGAAAGGAAATATAAGATTTGACCACAAATGGAGCACTAAGAAGTAGTGTTGTAGGAGGAGCAGGCCAGGTCCCGTCCCGAAATAAACACACAGAAATTGTATTAATTTAAGACTGCCTGGCCAATTATCTCTAACCTCTCATTGGCTAACTCTCACATCTTGCTTCAACCCATTTCTAATAATCTGTGTGTCACCACGAGGTCGTGACTTACTAGGAAAGATTCTGCATGTTTGACTCTGGAGACACCATGGCGGCTCTCTCTGCCTGCCTTCTTTCTCCCAGCATTCAGTTCTCTTTCCCCTGCCTATCTAAGGTCTTTGCTATCAAAAGGCCAAGACAGTTTCTTTATTCAACCAATGAAAGCAACACAAATACAGAAGGGCCTCCTACACCAAAGTAGAATGGGGATAAGTCCTGTGTTCAAGGAGATAAACAGATTAAGAAGTGGAATAAACAGAAGGATGAACTTATGACAAGATCCCACCCCACCAAGTTTCGAGTTTATGGAATGAAACTAAAGAAAAACTTAGAACATGGTGGGAGCACACCTTTAATCCTAGCATTGGAAAGGCAGAGGCTGATGGATCTCTTAGTTTGAGTCCAGCCTGGTCTACAGATCCACTTAAGGACATCCAACTGTCCTTTAAAAAGCTGGTGCAGATGTAATTGATTGAGGGGGCCATGTTCTAAACCAGTAAGCAACAGAACCTGGCAACTTAAGCCACATGTGTATGGTTTTAAAGATAGAAGAATTGGGTTGTGGAATTTGCATCTGTGAATCAGGAAAACCACTGAGTCATACAATGTGATGAGGTATCCTTTAGTAGAGACTTAGAAAGGCCATTGCGTGAAGCTGTGAAACTGAAGACTATATTGCCTTTAAGAGACCAAGATGTTAGAGGCGCCAGAGTCGTGGAATACCTACCAAAGAAAGTTACTAACAAGGAGAAGAAACCATCCATGTTTAAAAGAAAATAAAAAGTGTGTTGCAGTCAACAAAGTTGAAATGAGTTGGTTATCTGAAGAGAATTTTGAAATCAGACATGGAGATGCAGAGCTTCCGTAGCTGGTGTTTGGTCTTGTTTTGGTCCACTGTTTCCTCATTATTCTCCCTTCCCTATGTTTTGGTGTGGTAATGTATTCCCTGTGCCATTATATGTTGAAAATATGTGATCTGCTTTTTGATTTTGATTTTACAGGGGATTACAATTAAGGGATTTCATGAATCTCAGAAGAGACTTTAAACTTTATACTTTTAAACAAGGTTGAGACTGGTAAAGTCTATGGAGACTTTTCCAGTTGCACTGGATGCGTGTTTCTGTTATGGTATGGCTACATGCCTTTGGGGGTCAGGGAGAGGAATATGGTGGTTTGAAAGAAAATGGCAGCCAAAGGAAATGACACGATTAGTAGTTGTGGCCTTGCTAGAGGAAGTATATCAATGTGAGGGTAGGCTCTGAGGTCTCTCATACGCTCAAGTGAAAGTCAGTGGGACAGTTTATTTCCTGTTGTCTTTGGATCAAGATTTAAGGACTCTCAGCTCTGGCACCATGTCTGCCTGCATGCTTTCTTGCTTCCTTCCATGACAATAATGGACTAAATCTCTGAACTATAAGGCAGCCTCCGTTATTAAATATTTTGCATTATAAGAGTTGTCATGATCCTGGTGTCTCTTCCACAACAATAAAACATTACCTAAGCCTGCTAGGGTTCAGTGAAATCATCAAACTATGCCACTCCCTGAGTGGAGAGAATGTTTGTTGTATATGGGAATATGCCAATCTCGCCAGTGGTAGAAAGAACAATCAGACACATACAAGGAAGTTCAAAGATTTCATGGATACCTATAAGGAGACATAGTGGTTAGACAAAAATTAAAAAAAATGTGAAGAAATCCTTACAAGTTATAAAGATTTCAGTTGGCTTCTGGTTTTGGGTGTATGTATGCGCAAGCCAGAATAACCTGGAAACGCAGGGGAGCAAGGAGGTGAGAAGACACAGAAGGCTAGAATGGAGACTTTTATATGTTTTACAGACATGTGCTAATGAGGAATGATATGCTCCATTTGCCAGTTAGAGAAGTAAAACCTGTTCCTGAAAATAGAAACCTATCGCTTGTTTTTCTGAAGAATGCTGTGTGTAAGCTTTTATCCCACTGCCAGAATCCTTCTGTCTAATCCTGTTTTGCAATGTCAGTGGCACTGCCATTTGGGGGTTTGGAGGATTGGGACCTAATAGTGTTCTTGCTTATATGCTACTAAACAAGAGGCACAGTATCACAAGCAAACACCATGTTTTCAGAGAAATTGCCACTCCAAATAGAGGAAATAAGTTCATTTCCTTCTACTGGGCTTAGTCCAGTGAGAGTCCTGGACAGTTTACATTCATACTTTCTTCCCAATTTACCAAATCTACCCTATTTGCCACATGCAGTATGCTTATATTGTCTGTCTATGCCTACCTTTTCTATAATCAACCTCTACCCTTTGGCATGATTTTCCCTGGCTCTCACCACTCACAGATTCCTTCTGCACTGCATCTAGACTGTCTACCCAGTCAGATGTTGCACATCCTTCTCCAGGGACCAGACTCCAGGAGAGTATTCCTCACCTTCCCTATTCACATCTTTTCTCCAACCATCTATATCAAGCCTTGTTTCCACATTCAGGCTTTGGCCTGTCTTGCCACACCTCTCTGCACCGTGACCTAACTCAGGTTTCCACCAGAAGCTCCCTACCTGGCTAAAGAAAAAGATCTCTCTGTACTGTACCAAGTTACTCATCCCAGGCATCTCCCACATCTTCTCCATGGTCTAGTCAGTGAATCTTCTTGACGATCCCCTTCTACACATGCTTTTTGACTCTCCTCCCTGAACCCAAATCTATCTAGAAGTTTCTGTCAGGATCTTCACTACCTATCCAGTAACACACAGCACTGCCCCACACCATATCCAACTTTATCACTCAGCCAGATCCACCTCCACACTTTAGGCTTGGAATTGGTTTAGGAGGTTTTTCTGTTTATGTGTTACTTTCATTGGTTAAATGAATAAAGAAACTGATTTGGGCCTGATAGGGCAGAACTTAGCTAGGCAGAGAAGAAAGAACTGAATGCTGGGAAGAAAGGCAGAGTGAAAGCAGCCATGGATCCTCCCACCTGAGACAGACACGGTTAGAATCTTGCTGGTAAACCACTGGCATGTGGCGATACACAGATTAATAGAAATGGGTTAAATTAAGATGTAAGAGTTAACCAATAAGAAGTTAGAGCTAATGGCCAAGCAGTATTTTAATTAATACTGTTTCTGTGTGGCTATTTCAGGTGTAAGCTAGCTGGGTGGCTGAGAGAAACAAGCAGCCCCTCATTCTGTAACATGTAATAGGTGGCAGACCCTGTATGTGAGTCAAGTCTTCTCTCTCTCTACCTAATTTTATCTTACCTAAGGATTTTTTAACCTCTCTACCCTAACTGCTTACAGATTCTCTCTTACGCTTAATTTGTTTTGTCTATCCAGACTTAAAAGTAACAAAAGAAGTTCACTTGCCCAAATCTCATTGGAACAATACCAACAACATCAATACTATCTCTATTTCAAAACCCTACCAGTCTCGTAGAATTGTTTACCAATGAAAAATGCCTAGATGAACCTCAAAACACAGAATTTAAAAACAAAACAAAGCAAAATGAAAAAGCCTTTGTCAAGGTATTTTAAAAAGAAACAAAGAAACAGCTCAGTGAAATTAAGAAGAAAGAACTTAAGAAAAATGAAAGCCTGAGTGATGCCCAGGGGAGCAAAATAAAAACAAAAGCATAGGTTAATGGAAGTGATGAAAACAATGCAGACTTCAGAATAGAGTGCAATGAGTGGATAGAAACACTGAAGAAGACTCAAGCTAGACTGAAGAAGGAGTTAAACAGCCCCAATAACTCAATTAGGAAAGTCAAAGGAAATCCTTACAAGTAGAAAGAATCAAGTAGAAGAGGCAGAAACTAGAATGTTGGGCTGCAAGTTAGATGATCTAGAATAAATAAAAAGGAATATGTAAAGTTACACACACACACACACACCAAATGGAAAGGAAATGCTCAGGAAATTAGTAAATGAAACAAAACTTTGAACTGTATTGCATAGATGATGGAGAAGAATACAAAGTCAATGGCATAGACTAGATCCTCAACAAGATCGTAAAAGGAAACTTACACATATATAGATACAACAAGAAACCAGAACCCAAATAAACAACACTGGAAGAGAAAACTCTACAGTATGTCATAGTTAAAACATTGTATATACAGAACAAAATAAGTATATTGAAAACACAAGAGAAAAAAGATTAAGTTTCATATAAAAAAACTCATCAAAATACAACCATTGATTTCAAAGCCAGAAGAACTTAGAAGAGTGCATTTCAAGTCCTAAAATACTATGATCCCTGTCCAGGTAAACATTCCCAGCAACACTTTCAGCTACAGTAATTATAAAATGATTCTAAAATTAATGTCTAGGGAAAATGTGTAAACATTATACAGGTGGGAGTGAAATCACATTATTTTAATAAAAATTGGCTCAGACCATTTTCCTGACTGTTTTCACTGGGCATTAATCACTTGTGGTGCCCAACGGCTTTCATAGTGGATCCTGTCCTGTAAGATGATGTTGTATCTACAGTCATAGGCTCTGTATGCTGTTAGAAGTGAGACTGCAGGAGGGATACTCCTTGCTTGCCTGGGCAGTATGACCTAGCCTACATTGGCAACATGTCTGACCTTACCACAACTTATTCTTATCCCTTTGACAGATATTTTTTGTTTGTTTTGTTTTATATTTTTTCTGCACAATGGAGCCATGGGACTTTGAGTAACAGAAACTTTACCTGGAGTATAAGTGGTAATGATCAGTCCAAATTAGTAGCCATAGTATACTTGTAAATATTATTTTTTAAATTTTTTGAGGTTGTGATATTGCATTCTACTACTTATTGAATCAGGCCTAAACATCAGACTACATGAAAAGTCCTCAATTATCAGATCACAAGCAAGCTGTGTTCAGTTACTGACTGATGTTCAGTAAAGTATGCTTCAAGGATCAAGCATCAAAAAACTCTGTAGTATACCTCTAAGCCAAGAAAAAAAAATCACTGCAATAATGCCCTTTTATCGTTAAAATGGGTCTGAGGGTTAAAGGATGAGGCCATCAGATACTCAGTTTAATATTGTTCTCATTAAACTTATTCTTATTAGGAAGCTAAAATAAATAATTTGATGATTGGAGTCACTAGATATATTATTTATAAATAAATAACAAGAAAAGAAACTCTAAGTGTGCCAGGAATGGCTAGAGAAACCTTTAATACTAAGGAACAAATACATTCAAGTCTAGATCTTTATGCCTATTATTAGAGTCATGAGATTCTTATAAATATCTGTTTGAAGAGCATAAAAAGAATCCAAATAGAAAACACAATGAAACCAAAAGATAGAAATACAGCAGACAACTTCATCACACAATATGATTTTTTAAGTTTTCAAGTAAAACTGATTTGCAACAGCTGCAAAAACAACCTGGTTCATAGACTCACAATACACACTTTGTCCTCTCAGATCTTATATTGAACATAATACATCACTGTATATGAAATAGATATAGTTTTTATTAGTAAGGGTGAAAAAGCCAAGTGTCATTAGATGATATCTAGCTGGAAACAGAGCTCCAGGAAGAAATTGAGTATCCATGAAAGAGGAGAAAGAAGGAAAACTTATTCTGTGGAAATACCTTTCAGTGATAAAGGAGACACTCATTTCCTGAAGAAGCACTGCTGTGAGAAGCTTGCTGGATGAGCCTCAATTTGGGATACTATAGTGTGATCTTTGATTTTTGGATTTTGTGGAAAATAGTTTATAGGACATATATGAAATATTTTATGCCTTTTGTGACAAATATATGACAATAGTTTAAGTTAGTTTTTCATTTTAAAAAACACAACTTGAAATCTCAAATTTAATGCTGAATGATTTTTAACAAGTAAAGTTTTCCTCAAACTTAATATTTTACATGTTTAATCACTTGATATCATTTAAGTTTTAGGACATATCCATCTATTTTAGGATGCCCCCTAAGATCAATATGTTATAGTTAATTCCTAGTCAGAAACAAGATTACCTTCCTAAATTATAGTGTGAGAAAATAGATGAGACTCTTTTGCCAACTCACACATCCTGCTATTAATTTTCTGTAACTGAACTCAAATAGGAAATGTCAATAACAAGAATACAAACCACTTTTCAATAAAATTCAAATGGAGTGCGGAATTTAGCCGAGGTGATGTAGAAGAGGGAACTGATTGATAACACAAAATTGCATAGTTTACAACTAATTCAAATTTCTGTATGTTCCTAAAATGTAAATAGATATTCTAGTTTTTAACCACTGTCATTTATTTTGTCTCAAAATGCTATTATAATTTAATTTAAAATAAATGTGTATTTGTCACTTTTGCCAGGTGTAATAGGAATATGAGATTAATTTAACATATGAATGAAATAGAATGGAATAGCATAATTTCTGGTAAACTTCTGACTGGTAGCTCCTCCAGAGAGAATGACTATGCTGTCCATGAACCCCTAAGCACTCAGCACTAAATAGTTAATATACTGGTAACCCAATTGGGATTTTAAAATGAAAATAAGTCTAAAATATGACAATAAGTCAAAATAGTATTGCAAATATGGGAAAAGGAGAAATAAAGGGATTATGTTATGTGCCCAGATAATGATCCGCGTTGTAACTATGGGATTGAAACAGCTTTCTCAGATTGTGTTGGAGAAATAAGAATTTGAACCAGAAGACTCCATCCAAAATTGTCTTTAGATTTAGGTGCGGTCTACCTATTAGAAGAGTAAATTCACATTTTTACCTTAAAAAGAAAGGCAATGAAAATTGCAAAATTTAAGAATATAAGTCCGGGTCTGCAGTAAATAAGAAACAGAGTGCATTTAATAAAAAGGGGAAGTCAATAGGTAGTGTATTAGCATGTTGGGATTCCCATTACAAAATGTCTCAAATTAAGGTATAGAACCACAGAAACCAACTGTCTGAGTTCTGGAAGACATACTTTGAAAGCAAGTATGTCAGCACAGATGTTTTTTTCTGAAGACTGTGAGAGAGAAGGCCTTTCTCTGTGTAGCTGTTGATAACTCCAGAACAATTGATGACACTCATCTTTTGTTAATACATTGTAGTCTTGTCTTCTCTATTTATAAGTATTCTTCTGTTTGATGTCTGGTTGATCAAATGACTCTGATATATTAGAGTGCAAGTCTTCTGAATTCAGGACCTCATGCTACTGTGCTATGCACTCATCACAACCTAAATATATTGGAAATGAATGTGTTTCCCAATACAGCCAAAATTCTAAGATTCTGAGAGTGGGACTTCACTCTATGAATTTTGATGAAATTGAATACAATATATTCCTGATTATAGTCACATAATATTCACTTTATAGGTAAGAGAAATTGTGACTCATTAAAATACATTTCTATTATTCATGAAGGCACATTATTTTTTATAAACTTTGTGACTTTTCAACTCTATCATGTCTTTTTCTGAGAGAGGGGGATTCTATCAAAATGTAGCAACTTCTTTTTAAGTTTTGATAGGTATTTGGACTGATCATGTATTGTTGGATACCTACAAATAAAAACACCAAAGAGGAAATAAATAGCATGGTTTCTAGAAATGTTTTCTTCAAAGCAATTTTATTTATAGAATAATGGAAAAAATTTACTTCAAGGAACAATGCAACAAATAACATTAAAGAAGGACTAGGAAATGCAAACAGTTTTTGCAAGTCTCTTCAGTTATCTACATTTCTGAGCAGAGACTTAAGCTCAATCATGCTCCCATGTCTATTTGATAATTACATTCTAATACTTCTTAAATTGACATGGAGATAGATATGATGGGGTCTTTTATTAAGATAAAACCTATTTTAGATATTGTTTTCAGTTATTTACATTAAAATGAAGCAGGAGTATATTGTGGCAAGCATTAACAACTGTTTTTATAGTATCGTGTGATTATCAATGACTTGCTTTTCTTTGGATTTTAATATTTTTAATGTAAACTAATTGTTTTTATAATTGAAAATTGTATACAGCATTATACACTGATTTACATAAAAGCTTAGGTCATACCTATTTTTAGTATGAATTTAGGAAACTAGTACGTTATAGTGAACAAAAATATGAATTTTTTAACTAAATGACCTGGTTCTCTTATATAATTGCTTTTTTTGAAAACTTACTCAGAAGCACTCCTTCTACACTACTTCTACCTTTTCTCCTACTCTCAATTCCTCCCGTGTCCATCCCCCACAGCTCATGATCTTATTGTTACATGTATATTCATAAGTATATATGTGTATATACATACATGCTCACATATACATATAGCCTACCGAGTCCATTTAACATAACTTTCTGCACATTTGTTAACACTGATTACTTGGTTCAGGGAAAACTACATGGAGATCCCTGGAGGGAACTGACTCTCCTATTATTTTCAGAAGCCTTTAACAGAATTTGGTCTTTGTCTAAGGGTGGGACTAGGTAGCATTTCTTCCATTCTGATTGACATATCTACTAATGTTTTTATTATATTTACCCTGTTCAGATATCCATATCGTTGAGAGTTCATATGTGCCTTTTCCCTTGTCATGTCTAGGAAACAGTTTCTAAGAGCAGGGGTGTTGGGCCTCACTGAGAACTGTTTCTTGTACTGTGAGGAGGTAAGTAACTGACTCCTGTGTGTGTACGTGCTATATAAGTGACTGGCTCTATATTTGGAGAGGTGCTCTCTAATTGACTAGGTCTGGTGTTGTAGGGAGTTGCTATGTGAACTGCTGGAGAAGAGTGAATCCAGCTGTAAAGCTTATGTAGCCTAGCAGTGACTGGCTGGCAAGAGATCCACAGTGGTGCAACATGCTTTATCTGGTGGGAAACAACAACTGTTTTACTGGGAAGCCCATTCACAGGAGGGAATGAGTTTCTGATATTGTAAACCTAGCTATCTACAGATTACCGAAAAGGCCATAGACATGAGAAGATAATGTTCTACTGTCATGTTCCTAAACCACTATATTTTAAAACTAAATACTTTTCTTTAAACTCACAGAAAAGCATGACTCTCATCCATCTTCAAAAATGTTGCTCTTGTAATAGATGCATACTATTAACGAGACCTACAACCAGTATCAATTTCCATTGACAAAAACCACCAATATTTTTATCTCCTACATCTCCGTGAAATTGTGAAGATGGGTAAACATTTCCATGACTGGGGTTTTAATCCCAACTTTGCTACATGGCAAACAGTGGACCTCAAATAAGTCATTTAACTTTTCCATCTTTGATAATTTTTAGGAGGTCAGAAATATGAAAGAACCAGAAGACAGAACGGACTGAAACATGCTATCCTATGGACTTGAAGCAACATTTCCAATAATTAGCTCAGGAGATATGTGGTCATCTATGTTTTAGGCTTAACAGAGCACTGCCTTTATTATTTAGCCACCAACTCAAGATTTTTAATTTTCTTTGGCTGTTCTCTATGTGTAGACTTTTAAGGTGTGTTTCACCGGGCTAAAGCAATCTGCACTAAGCTCACGTATGACCAGCCCTACCAACATTTGGCTAACGGACAGACGGGGAGGAGTTTACAAAGCCCTACCTTTACAGCTAAACTATTAGCTTTGGATAATTTCTTGGGACTAATAATCTCTGTTATTAATTGTATCCTTACAGCTAAGCCTGCTAGACTTAAAAGGAAACCTCTGAAACCATGATCACACAGATTGGCCTGTTTATATTAAGTGGGTAGGAAACAAAATGAGTAGACATAAGCCTGATAGATTTTTGAAGTAGGTAAGCACTGATAGTGTCAGATGAGAGAAGGTGGCAATGGAAGTACTTAGTATATATTGTGCACATGTGTGAAGTTATATGATAGCCAATTTATTTAATAAAAATGAATAAATAAACAAAAATAAAATAGAAAGCATATATACATACTTGATTAGTTTTCTATCGCTGTGATAAAACACCATGATAAATGCAGCTTATAGAACAAAGAGACTACTTTGGAATAATAGCCCATGTTGGTGGAGCGAGGATAATAGTCTGTGATTCAAGAGCATAGTTAATGATGGTAGAACAGGGGAAGCAGTCAGCAAGAGGCTGGGGCAGCAGCTTATCTCTAGAATCACAAATAGGAAGCAGAGAACAAACAATTGAAATCGAATGAATCTTTTGAAACTCAAAGCTCTCTCCAATCCCACCCTGTTTTATTTACCTCCTCTAGTAAGCCTATTCCTGACCAAAGAGCTACCAAGTGGGGACCAAGTACTCAAGTGCCAGAAACTTATAGAGGACATCCATTCCTCCAACATCGACAGATTGAAAATCCATTACTTCAATTGGCATTTCATGCTATAATGATTAAAAGCTCCTGTATAAAAGGGTTGTATACCTAATGACATTTAGAATGACCTCAGATAAATCCTTTAAATACTGAAGGAACAAAGAAATTAGGGACAGCTTGACTTTGAGGAATAAGGAAGAAATTTAGACAATAGAGCTAAAATATCATGTCCAAATTCGATCTTTAATAAGTGTGATCATTTGAGTGTCCAGGACTTACTCTGATAATTTTCAAATTCATTTATGTCAAAAGATAAATTCTGTCTTAAAATATAGAATAAGGCTGGAAGAACTTTTCTAGGATATAAGAAGGTGGTGTCATGGCCGGGCTGTGGTGGCGCACGCCTTTAATCCCAGCACTCGGGAGGCAGAGGCAGGCGGATCTCTGTGAGTTCGAGACCAGCCTGGTCTACAGAGCTAGTTCCAGGACAGGCTCCAAAACCACAGAGAAACCTTGTCTCGAAAAACAAAAACAAAAACAACAACAACAAAAAGAAGGTGGTGTCATGCATGCTGCAGAGTAAAATACAATAAAAAAGAATTTTGTTAGAGTTTTCAGTGATTGGCTTTATAAAATAACTTTCTAAAAAAGGTTCTACTACACACATATTTGTTAAGTTTAGTTTATTAAAATCTTCTCAGTTAGGGACTTTCTGTTTTGATGATACAATTTAAACAGAACTCTTTGCCATTTAAAATACAAAAACAGATAACATTTATCCACCAGACTCCTGTGTGAATTTAATGTAGTTGATTCTTCTTCATGCTAAACTCATGCCATATTATGTCATGCCAAGTTAGTATTGAGCTGGAAGATTCAGAATGCATCAGTGTTTGTACACAATCATCTCATCTTACATTATTAAAATAATAGGCTAATCATTTGAGTTATAATTCTATTAACAATATTAAGTAATATTATAATAGTGTTTTATTGTAGTGAATATATATGTAAGACAAAAGGGAAGACAGCAAAATTAAAAGAAAAGATAAGTTAATTTTCCTGACTCAAATGTGTATATGACCAGAAAGTATGGCTTAGAGAAGGCTACAGTAACGTGTTACAGAAGCCAGTTGCCAGAGAAAGACAGAAAATCCTTTCTTACATGGACTACATACCATAACCAGAGATTGAGTGGGAAAACACTGGACAGTGTAAATGACCCACAAAGGCTGGCTGTCCTCTGGGTCTAGCACCTTTGAAGTAGATGTTCTTTATAATCCTGCTTACTAACTCATGCCCATTATTAAGACTTTGAAAGGAGACAGAGACAGAGACCCACATTGGAGCACAGGACTGAAATCTCAAGGTCCAAATCAGGAGCAGAAGGAGAGGGAGCACGAGCAAGGAACTCAGGACCGCGAGGCGTGCACCCACACACTGAGACAATGGGGATGTTCTATCGGGAACCCACTAAGGCCAGCTGGCCTGGGTCTGAAAAAGCATGGGATAAAACCGGACTTGCTGAACATAGCAGACAATGAGGACTACTGAGAACTCAAGAACAATGGCAATGGGTTTTTGATCCTACTGCACGTACTGGCTTTGTGGGAGCCTAGGCAGTTTGGATGCTCACCTTACTAGACCTGGATGGAGGTGGGTGGTCCTTGAACTTCCCACAGGACAGGGAACCCTGATTGCTCTTTGGGCTGATGAGGTAGGGAGACTTGATGGAGGGAGGGAAATGGGAGGCGGTGGTCGGGAGGAGGCAGAAATCTTTAATAAATAAATAAAAAAAACAAAGTAAGAACAGGGGAGGACTTGGAGAGAGAGAGAGAGAGAGAGAGAGAGAGAGAGAGAGAGAGAGAGAGAGACAGAGACAGAGACAGAGAGAGAAGGAGATTGAAAAGTATACAACGGAGTCTCTGATCTAATTAATTTTCATGATAGGTGTTAAACTGTTCCCTGGGACATTCCTGGGAATTAGACTTAGAAAAATATGAAGAAGAAATGAAAATATTGATGAGTATTAGAGAAAAGATTCTTTTAGATTTATGGATTGAAAATTGAGATCACAGTGGGCAGAACAGGAGGGTCCCAGAAATAGGCACTATCAAAATATTAATTTTTGTTTTGTTATTGGTTTTGTTTTATCACAGTTTTATTAATTAATTAATTAATTAAAGATTTCTGTCTCTTCCCCGCCACCGCCTCCCATTTCCCTCCCCGTCCCTCAATTAAGTCCCCCCCCAGCCCGAAGAGCAATCAGGGTTCCCTGTCCTGTGGGAAGTCCAAGGAACCCCCACCTCCATCCAGGTCTAGTGTGTTGAGCATCCAAACTGCCTAGGCTCCCACAAAGCCAGTAAGTGCAGTAAGATCAGAAACCCATTGCCATTGTTCTTGAGTTCTCAGTAGTCCTTATTGTCCGCTATGTTCAGAGAGTCCGGTTTTATCCCAGGCTTTTCCAGACCCAGGCCAGCTGGCCTTGGTGAGTTCCCAATAGAACATTCCCATTGTCTTAGTGTGTGGGTGCACCCCTTGCGGTCCTGAGTTCCTTGCTCGTGCTCTCTCTCCTTCTGCTCCTGATTTGGACCTTGAGATTTATGTCCGGTGACAATGTTTTATCACCGTTTTAAAGGTATGGGTTGGAGCATGAGCTTGTCAGTCTAGTTGCCCAAGCTTAAGTGGTGGGTCGGCTCTGCTTTTGGTCACGTGGTCAAGTGTAGTCTCCTGGCAACGCTACTGCTTTGAACCAGGAAACCAGAACCAGATTTCTTCTGCCAATTATGACCTCCAGTGAGTACATTCTCATTCTCAGTTCTAATAGATGTCTCTGCCTCACTTGACCAAATTCTATCTCTTGTTCCAATCATTTTTATTTGCAATCGGAAGCTCTTCTGTTGCTTTCTCTTAACTGGGCGTCTTTCTCTCCTCTGACTTTCTCTTCATTCTTCCTTTCATTGTGCTGAAGTTCAGAGTATGCCTGAACCATCTTTCTGTATCTATGGTGTCAGCTAAATATATAACAGGGTAGAAATACTGGTGAGCAGTGTGACTGAGCCTGACAGCATTTGAGGTGGCTAAACCTAAGAGATTCACTGGACCCACAGTGACTCAGTAATGAGTGGCTGGCAAATTATGCTCTGATGCTAAATGGGCCCTTGTCCCATAGCTGTCAACCAAGGCAAGAGAGCAATGTTTAAGTGGTTGCTAGAGTTTTCCAATGACTCCGGGGATTCCCCCAATTTTCCAGTGTGACCAACATTCATGTACTCCTAATCATTGTTCCATCTTTCAGAATAATTAAAGCTGACTAAACAAGACCTGAACAAGTACATCACCAGCAGATATGCTAACATGGAAGTGAGTAATCTCGGGTTAAATCCATAGATGAAGAACTACAGACTAACAAAGAATGCCAAAAGCAGAAAAATGGTCCTCCCAGAAATGAGCACCTTAATTGACTATCCAGTATCAAGTTGTCAGCCCTGAAATAATGTACATAAAATTAAAGAAAAAGACCTTGAATTCTAAAGGTATTAATAAGAGTATATAGAATTTTGAAAGAGAGACTATAAGGAGAAAAATACACAAGTATATTTTAAACTAAATTGCAACTAAAAATAAAATAATAAAAAATATCAGATTCAGATGTAGTACAATTCTTACCTGAACTTTGAATGCAATGACACCCAGTGTCCTAATGCTTGCTGCCTTCTAGATAACGCTTTTGCTGCAGGATTCTAGTTTACTTCTGTTTTGGGGGGTTTCTAACTGTCCTCAACTCCTCTCCAGAGTACAGAGTTGATTCTCAAGATAGAAGCATTTGCTATCGAGCGTTAGATTCAACGTAGTAGGGCAGAAGTCCTTGCCTGTTATCACTTCATCATATAAGCAAATGGGATTTTTTTCACGGGTGAGAACATGATATAAAGGCTTTTATTGAAAATTAGTACAGAAGGCCTAAACCTTTAAATGAATGGTGACAGTTGATGTACCCATGTAGTAGGACATATAAGTATGCTTAGCTTTGTCGTGAGCATTATTCTTAAAGGAGACTATAATAACCACATTCACTGTGGCAAAGGGATAAGTTCCAGAAATGATTTAAACCTGGGAGAGACCATGTAGGAGGCTGAGAAAATCCTGTTTGGGTAAACAGTAAGTCAAGACTAACATGAGACACAAGCCAGTGCATCTATTCTCTCTGAGGCTATCTCTGAACATGGCCAAGAAGGCTTCTTTGAGAGGCAGGGTGCTGTCTAATCTGTCCAGTTTCTTTCTTTCTTTTTAAAATATTTATTTATTTATTTATTATGTATACAATGTTCTGTCTGTGTGTGTGCCAGCAGGCCAGAAGAGAGCACCAGACCTCATTATAGATGGTTGAATTCAGGACCTTTGGAAGAGCAGGCAATGCTCTTAACCACTGAACCATCTCCCCAGCCCCCAGTCCAGTTTCTTAAAAGATTCTGAAAATAAATGAGGTCATGGTACTTGTAACTGCATTTAATGTCCTTTGGACCACATATGTCAAGGACCGGTCTTGGCAAAAATACCTTTTACTGGGGTAGGAGCATGGGAATTTTAGAAATATAAGTAAAGCATATGAAGACATATAAAAATAATAAGACAGTAAACATAGAATAATACCAGGAGAGTATTCCAGTGATTGAAATTCTGAAATTTACCTGCATTTATTTTTCCACAGCTTTTATACCCATCTTAAGTGGTGAGGGTGTGGGGGGAAGGTAACAAAAGACTTTATTACATGATGTTGTCTTCTAATGTTACACTGACAGCATTATAAAAAGTGTGAATTACAGAATTATAAAACTTGAGATATTATCAATTGAAAAACCAGAAGAAAAATAAAACCATGTGTAACATGAGGGGCTGGCTTGTTTGTGTTTTTGTCCCTCCCAGTACCCTCTAGCTGTTTAGCCCCAAAGAAAAATTACACATAGATCTCCATAAATTATAAGCAGATTGATCCATTAGCTCTAGCCTCTCACTGGCTAACTCTCACATCTTGATATACCCATTTTTCTGTTCTATGTTAGCCATGTGGCTCAGTAGCTTTTTTCAGTGGGGCAGATCACATCCTTCTGCTGTGGTGGTCTGGGCAGGAGTGGGAGAATCAACTTCTTCCTTCCCAGAATTCTCCTGTTCTCATTACATCATTTCTGTCTGGTTTTCCCACCTATACTTCCTGCCTGGCCAATCAGCATTTATTTATAACATGATTGACAGAATACAGACAATTGTCCCACACCAACCATGTATACCTGAAAACTATAAGGTTAGATGTCATTTTGGATATATTAACAGTGATGATATCAAAATTACAGAGGCGTTATAAGATATCCAACTGGAAAATCATAGAAGAAAACTTTCCCAACCTGAAGAAGGAAAGCTTATGAAGATAAAAGAAGCTTACAGAACACCAAATAGACTGGATCAAAGTCCAGTCAAAAAAAGGGTGGAGTGATAATCTGAGCAAATGGGTCAAGGCCATGATGGGGATACCCACTGAAACAGCTTATCTGAGAAATAGAAGCTCACTGACTCTGGACTGACAGCAGGGGGTGGGGGAAGGGGTGGGGAAGCAGCATAGGATCAAACTAGGCCTCCTGAATATAGGTGTCAGTTGTATTGCAGGGACAGTTGGTAGTGCCACTCTTTGAACTGGCTTTTTGGAGGCCATTTTCTTTGGAGGGATACTTTGCACAGCCTAGATATAATAAAGGGGACTTTGGTCTTGCCTCAAAGTGATATGCTAGACTTTGTTGACTCCACATGAGAAGCCTTCCCTCTCTGAGGCCTGTGGCATGTATAGGATTGGGAGGAGGGGAGGGATTGGGAACTAGGATAGGTATACAAAATGAAAAAAGATTGCTTTTTATAAAAGTATTCCCAACTGAAAGTTTTTCACAAGCACAGACTACATGGCTTCTTTACATGCACATGTTCATATACTTTGAAACTTAAAAATTATACAGAATATACAGATTCAAAAAGATATTTTCATGTCAATGATTCAGTATATTAATTATGTCCAAAATACCTTCGCTTATACTGATGTTTTTATCTTTGTTAAACCTATTCACTAAACTAAACAATTTTACAGTATATGAAGGGCCCAGAAGGAAAACAATTCAGAAAGGCATAATGAGTGGGTTGCTACAAGGTTAATTTTTTTCCATTTTTATTTAAAGGGTTTCGTCAGAAAGTAGGACCCTTGATCACAATATAAATTTATCAATAAAAAACAAAGATCAAATAATTGAATAATAATACTATAGCTATATTCTGGTGACTGTTATAATCAAGGTCTATTCAAAATCTAGAAGTTGCAAAGACTGGAAATTTCAGTCTATTTTTGACTAAAATGGAAATTTCAGGGCTGGAGCAGTGGACTTGAAGAAGGATCTGCAATTTTACTCTATTGAGCACTATCAATTTTGTGTATCACCATTGTGTTGATGATGACTGGAGACATGTGACACATGGTTCAGAGAAAGGGACTTTATTGTCATGGAACAGCAAACAGCATGAGCTTCAGACTTTCATCAGTTTTCCTTGTTCTTCAGAATCTGCAGCAGGAATGCAAGCTGTTCCAGGTAGTTGCTGTTCACACAGTCGATTCGTATCATATCTGAGCAGTCCCGAGTTTTGTTAGCATCAATCATTTTACAGGGCTGCAAGTGAGCATGGATTTTGCTTCCTTCATGTAAGCACTCTCTTCCTTTTCCACACTATTTGTAGCATAAGCATTCTTGTAAAGAAAATCTAAAACAAAGCACAGTTGTGTATAGTATTGCAGGAAGGCTGGAGGTTCACAGAGAATTGTTTACCAAGGTTCTCCTGTCTCGAAAACCTCAAATGCACTAGTCATGTGTGTGTTTAGTTTGCTTTTCAACTCATGGGTATATTTCAAAATGTTGGAAGCTTATTCTTCTAATTTCGTTAAATATCATTTATCCTATTGGCTTGGTCTTTTGGCATTTCATATAATTATCTTGCACACAGGGCTATCACTGCTGGCAATCCTTTAGTGGAGATATTCTTGATGATCTAGCATGACATTTGGGCTATTTGTACACTTGGGATCATGCCTACTCTTTATTCAGTTTGCTGTTTATGATTTTACTCTAAATATCTGGAATTTCTGCTAAGTTGAGAGTTGTCAATGCCTTTTCAAAGGTAAGATTTGTGTTTAGTTTTTTCCAGTAATTTCAAAAAGATGAAAATACAAATCAAATCAAGATAAATTCTGCATTTATGTTCTTTAATTTCATCCGTTTTCAGTGAGACAACACTTACGCAGTAAGAACAGTGAAAGTCATTGCTAAAAGAAACTAGTTTACAACACAGCTAGAAAAAGACTGAAACTCTTTTTTCCTTTTCGTTTTTTGCAAAATTTGCATCCAGCAAACAATACAAAAGAATCACTAAAATATTCATTATTTCTGCTTTGATTGACAACATGGACTAATGACAAAACTATTCTTTTCTAGTTATGTTATAGCACTATATGGTTCAAATAGTCTCTCTTAATCAATACTTAAACGTTCATAGAAAATATAAGCATAATGATTATGTTGCAGATATTTATTTAATGGCATTATTTATTTATTCATATGGTACTAATCACAATAGTTTTCAGTCTTGGTAGCTTAAGGATCTATATGTATATAAGAATATAAGTATATACATACATAACAACTTTTGATGTAAAAAGAATACATTAATTTGAAAGGACCATAGAGGGATATATGTGTGTGGTTCAGGTGAAGAAAAGGGAGAAATAATGTAATCATACTATACTCTCAAGAAATAAAAAATGATGAATTGAGTTACTGTTTTTTAGAACTAGTGTGCATTTAGTTTAACAATGATGCCAATGTCTATGGTTACAACTGAATTCTCCAAACAGTATTTACACCATTAATAAATATGCCACTTTTAACTTGTATAAAGTTGTATACTTTTTCTTCAAATTATGAAATAAGTTTTGAACAAACTGTTTATAGAATCTTAATTAAAAGATACATAGCAATGAAACAATCAAAAGTTATTTATGCACTGGGCCAACAAAGAGGGACTTTCTACTAGATCCCATGTCCGGACAGGGAGGAATGTGGCAGACTGGGGAAATTGGAAAGTGCATGCCTTCTTAATAGTAGAAAAAGTGCTGCTAGCGTCATTCCGTGGCGAAACGCTAACGCATTAACGCAGTAGTTTTGAATACTTTAAGAAAAAAGTTAATATTCTATGTAGCTCTGTAGCTCGTTTTCTACACTAAGCATGAGTCAGCTTGCAGACTTGCAGGTTTCTGAGCACTACTATTGATAGGAAGTGTACTAGGAGACTGGTATTAGGAAGTCCTTGCACTTTCTAATTAGACTCTAGACTGACAAAGCAGCCACTGGGAGGGTTTAGGCTATTTGTGGGAGTGGAGACGCCTTGCCTTCAAGACTGCCTTGTCAGTATCATCCTCTATCTCTGAAGAAGAAAGTGTGACTCCTCAGTCCTTCTCATGTGTGCCATGGGTTAGTATTTTCTAATTAACAGGAAAGAGAACGTTCTCCCTCAAAAGCTCTTTTATTGAACTAATAGTTCCAATGTGATAAAACAATGTAATGTGCCCATATGTAAAAGAAGCCAATCTCATGCTTAGAATTAGGCCAATTTGCGCTTAGTAATGGGGTGATACCCTGAAATGTGGCTCATTTGATGTGCAAATCTTTGAACCTATTTGAATTCATTACTAATCTATTTAAAAAATGAGGTTGAAGCACCGAACTTTGGAAACCAACCAATAATGTGCAAAAGCTTTCTGACCTGTTTTCTCCAAAAATAACTACTTCATAGTATTATAGTAGACTTAATCTTACTCAGAAATTTTATTTTCTTCAGGCATTACACTACTCTAATTTCCTTAACTATTATATAATGTTGTTGAAGTACTTGTGATGGTTTTCACAAGCAACCCTGAATGTTAATAGTGGGGAAATTAATCCTTCTAGGTACTAATTATGTAAAAAAGCCCTGTGAGGTTTGAGGAGGTGTTTGTTATAGTATTGAATTAATGATTAAATAATAATTGTGGAATATAGTAAGAATATTGCAATCAAAGGCGCTTGCAGAAAATTCTAATGAGGAATACAAAGATGGGCTCCCTGTGATGAGCTCTATACAACAGGATCTCAAAGCGAAGGTGCTAGCACATTATATGGAACTCAAAATAACCCATTATACCTGTGTTCAAGATGCTCAGGGGGCTAAATCTAAAACATGTCATAGGCATGAAAGTATGGTTTGGAGGATTCAACCAAAGCATTGCTTAGTTTTATATGCTATTCTTCATTCACTTGCCAATCTTCTGGACCTAGTTATATTGAATGTCTCAATAGAGGTAACCTGAATTTAAACACATCTCTTCTACAGTATAATTGTAGTAGACAATGATTCATGTTTTAAAGGCATAGTATTATTTGGATGTAGTTTTGGAACATTAAGCCACTGGTAGTCTAATCATTCCATTTTACTTTTAAAAAATAAGAAGACTCTTCTTCTAAAGCCTTTTAGCTTTATTTTTAGTTATTGCTTTGTAAATATCCATAATTATATTCTTCTAGTTTATATGCATATGTGATTGTTTTTGTCTTAATGACAAAACTTGTTTTAGATCTTATCTGCTTTAAGATTCTAAATTGGTTAAAATAATGATATATTCAATCAATGTTTTTTAACATGTATTTTATTTTTAACTAGTAAGCAGGTTTCCTTATGATATTTTCATACTCACTTAATTAGAATGTCAATTTAGGAATTATTGAGATCAGATTGGCCTGTGGATATCTTTGGTGGACTGAAATTTTTAACTATTGGTAGTGGGTCCAGCCCATTCTGGATAGTAGCATTCCACGTGAAGCTGATTCTGGGCTAGGTAAGAAAACTAGATAAAAACAGATAAATATGACTGAGACAGCAAGCAACATTCTTCTACAGTTTTTGCTTTAAGTTCTTTTCTATATTCCTATCCTAGAACCCCTCAATTGTGGATTATAACATGTTAGCAGATGCAGACACTCTCATTTTCTATATTTATTTTGATCTGTATTTATGTTTTATCACAGAGATGGAAGTAGAACAGTTGGGTTTTTATTAATATTTCCCTCCCCATTATTTTCTATATTCCGTCTCCTCAGTACTTGAATCTTTCTCCTCCAATACCCTGTCCACCTTCATATCACCTGTGTTATATTGCCACCCAACCTCTCTTGCTTAAAACCTCATTTTATGTCAAAGACTCCTTTCTGGTTTCCTGACTTCTACCACACTCAAACATTTATAAAACATAAATATGTATTTATATGCATATGTATGTACAAATAAAACATAAATACATATTTATACATTCATAAAATTCATGAATATAAAATTTGGAAGCTAACATCTGTGTATGAGCAAGAACATGCCATTTTTGTTTTTTCTGAGCTCTAATCTTCTCACTTAGTAATTCTCTAGTTCTATATATTTTCTTACTAATTTCATAATTTTACTTATTTATGGCTGACTAAAATCCACATCTAAGATGATTCCATGTCTTAACTATTGTGAATTGAACAGTAATACATATGGGTATGCAAATCTCTCTGCAGAAGGGTGTAGAAATTTTAGAGTATGTTTTCAGGAGTACAATTAACTATTTGCCTGACATTTTATTCTGTTCTAAAAATACTCCAAAATTGTTTAAATTTTGATCAATACAAATTAGAAGGTCCTCTACATTTAAAGTTACTTCTGACTTCATGGCTCTTGATCCTCTGTCTTCTTTGAAACATCAGCAAAATCTGTAGTCAAGTTTCCTAGGAAACTAGTTTTTCCCCTTTTGCAGTGAGGAACCATGTCATGTTTGTAGAGGGAAGGTCATGACTGCAAGCCAGAAAGGGAACCATTCCCCCATTATTTTATTTGCATAGCACATATTGCATAAAGATAAATTGAATGCAATGTGGCTTTTGCTAAAAGCTCTGGAAGCAATCAGGACTACCATCATTTGCATGACAGGGGTTGCACACAAAATTGTTCTCCCTAACTGAATAAGCATATCTCTCTCAAAATCAACTACTACATTCAGGTGTCTCTTCTATTACTACCATGTTTATTGTTCTTTTAGCTACTATATTAATCTTCAATTGGTTGCTGTTCCATCCTAGTCTAAGCGGTGAGTCATTGTGCAATTCACCAGTTCCCCTAGTTGGAAGTGACTGTCAGTTTCACAGGGATGACTGTGTTTAACTGATTGCTACATAATTTATATCCTTCATTTGTGCTAAGTCTCTTAAATCCACAGCATTTTTCAATCTCACCGATGTTCCCAGTGTGTACAAAAATTTCAGTACATACATGAGCCTAGCGCTATTCTCTTGACTGGCAATTTGTAATAATTGTGTCATCTCATACAATCTACTATTTTTTCTCAACCTAGCCTTTGTGTTGAGCCAATTAGTATGCCTTTGATATATGAAATCATTTACCCCTTGCTACTCATACTTGTTTTGTTTTAAATTTATACAACTGTATGGAGTGATAATTTGGCATACTATCAGAATTGTTCTTTATAAAAAATTTCCTGTCATTGTAATGCCAAGTCTTTTCTTTCTTAATACCAAACTACTAATAGAAACTACAAAACATGCTGTATTAATGGATGGATGGATTTAAAGATTAAATGTGTATATAGGAAAGTGAATTATTGTAGTAGATATGGAGTGAAAATGTGAGAAACATTTTTACATAAAACAAATGCTCTATTTATATATATGGAGAAATGTGATTCCCTATAATGAGCCATTTGGATAGGCTTATTAGAACTTTAAATTTTCTGTTTTATCAAGTTAGATATGTAATCTACATTACAACTGATAAAACACTTTCTTTTTTTTAAATGTGTCACTGAGGCTTTTATTCTGCATGTAGAACCCCTGGGGCGGGGGTCTTTCCAGTGACCACTCTAGAGATTACACTGTGTTCTAGACACTAGCTTAGAAGTGAGGTGACAAACAGTGATTCAGACCAGTCACATGATTACAAAGCTGGGGTTTCCAGCATGGCTTCAGGGGGCAACAAGTATGTCTAAAAAAAGGTTGCATCGGAGGGGAAAGCTCTGGGCCAGCCTTGGGCCGCCTAGCTGACAACAGGGACAGGGATCTAAGCAGTTGGTGCCTCCAGGTATCTTCACCCACACTTCACTAGACCAGGGGGTTCCTGAAGGACTTTCTGGCAAACTTGGCCTTGCTGCCCAGCTCTTTTTCTATTCTAAGAATCAGGTTGTACATGGTTAGGCTCTTGGGATCAGCAAGGGGCACCAGTCTCGATCTGCCCAGTGCAGAGCCCCACCACCAGGTCAGCGATGAAAGTATCCTTGGGCTCCCCCAGAACAATGGGACCTCATGACGCTGCAACCATTGGACTGGGCCAGCTTACACGCATGCAGAGACTAGGTCACGGAGCAGATCTGGTTCACTTTGAGCAGGAGGCAGTTGCAGGACGTCTCACTGACAACCTTTTCAATTCTCTTAGGGTTGGTGACTGTGAGATCATTCCCAACCACCTGGATGCCTGCACTAGTTGTGAACTTCTGCCAGGCTTTTCAGTCTTCCTGGTCAAGGGGGTCCTCCATGGACATCACTGGATATTCCCAGATGAAGGGTTTATGCAGGTCCGCCAGCTGGTTGGCTGTGATCTGCTGGAGTCATCAGGGGACTTGAAGTCCAGGTCATACTTGCTGGACCAGTAGAACTCTGAGGCAACTCTGCCCATGCAGATGAAAACCTGGTCAGAGTAGCCAGCCTTCCAGATTATGTTCTTCTTCGGCAGCTCCAGAGCTCCTATGTTCTCCAGGATGTTCGGTGCAAATCTGCCCTCATCACCCACATTGGTGGCATCCTTCTCATATTTCCCCTTCATGACATTTTTCAGGTTGTGATAAACCTCTGCTGCAGTGTCCATGGCTTCCCGGAACTGGGCACCTCCACAGGGAGGATCACAAACTAGTGCATGGTCAGCTTGTTCCCAGCATGCGAACTGCCCTTGATCACATTGAAAGCTGGGACTGGCAAGAAAACTTCAGGGTTGCCAGTCAAATCAGAGATTTGGTGGTAGAGGGGTTCCCTCTTTTCTGTAGCACAACTTTGCAGGCAGCCAGGAATACTTCCAGGATGGCATAGGCAACAAATTTGGATTTATTCTCAGTGCCGTCCATCTCAATCATCAGTTTGTCTATCTTTTCGTGTTCCACAAAATTCAGTTTCTTGCTAACCAGAGCAGGTGTGATAGTTTTATTGATGTGTTCAACATCCTTTGAGACACCCTTCCCCAGGGAGTGCCTCTTAGCATTGTCACTGAGTTCTACGGTCTCATAGATCCCAGTGGAGGCACTGCTGGGCATGGCAACTCAGAAGAGACCTTTTGGAGTGTTGAGATTAACCTCAACAATGGGATTCCCACAGGATTCAAAGATCACTTGGACATGGATCTTGAGAATAGACATGGCAAGTTTTTTGTAGTCTGCTTGCCATGGAGGAAAAGCACAGAGGTTCTGTATACTCCCTGGAGAGCATCTAGGAGGAATGTGGGCCCAACCCTGTTTTGAGCTGATCAAACACTTTCTTAGGGCATTATTTTCCAAGTCGATTCTTTTTTGTTATTGCTATTTAAAGAAATAATGATATAAGGCTGTCTTAAATTTATTTCAAGTAAATATACATGTGTATGGATGCTTTGCTCTAGGTCCTTATTATGTCTATGTAATGGTATTTCTTTACTAATATTCTAAAGCAGCCTTTTATAAACACAGCAATTAATCCCTTTGAAATTACATTGGTGGTAATAAACTGCTCATTTCCTGAATTTCCATGCTTTAGGGCTTCATAAAATATGTATTTTTCCATACAGATAATTTGTAAAACTATATCTGTTTTAGCATTATTTTTATACAAAAGCCAATTTGTGTCAAGTATCTCTAATATGACTCTCAGGTTCAGCAGTCCACTGGAAGAACTCATTGGTCAGAAAACCTGCTACAATGATAGATAAGATGGATTACACTGAGAAGAACAAGACTATACCAGCAAATGAAATGGAATAAGGGCAAAGTATGGCAGAGATCAGTTGTGGACTTCTGGGTCTTTTCCTCAGTAGGCTTGCACTACAAGGTACCTAGTTCTTTTTGTAAAAATATTTAGTACTACTTACTAAGTCACTTCCAGAGAAAGCTCACATGAAGCTTTGTGCACAAAAATTTTATTGGTTATGTGGGCCAAGAGCCAATGATGTGACCAATACCAATTTTGCTGGCTCTAAATTCACAGAGCAGAAAAATGTGTTCACTAAATTGTCATTAGCATAAAATATATAGTCAAACTATGCAGTATGAACAAAGGCCATACACGTTATGTGCTTTCTGATGTGGAGGGCAGAAGGCAGGCAAGGGCCAGCCCTTAAAGCAGGCAGTTCTTGAAAATGAAAGTGTAGAGCACTTGGCTCAGCCATCTTCATTGAATTAATTTGTGTTTCTTAAATATCTAATCTTAGAATCTGGGTGCATAGAAAAGGGTTTTATTAATTGTTTACATAGTTTTATAAGAATAAAGGATTCCTTCTCATGATCTTATTGGAAGCTGCTTCATAAGATCTCATGTCTACAAACAATGCCAGCCCTTGGAAATATGATCTCATGTGTGGGTTTAATTTTGGGTTAATGTTATCAGGGCAGAGGAGAATGCCTAAATATAACCATGGATCTTGCCTAAAGGAAGAAGAGTGAATATTCAGCTGTCAATCAAACATTTTTACTATAGCATACTCTTTAAAGTTGTTCATTATGATAGAACAAACCATGAATGTATAAGTAATGAGAAATCCAAACTCCTTACTACACGTACATTATTTTAACACATATACACAAACCTTTGTATGTATGTATCTGTTATATAATTGTGTATATTCATGTTACCCTGTGGAGTTGGGGTGTTCCCTGATTGAATATTTAAAAATCTTGATGCTCTAATTTGTGTAGGTATTGGAGAGAGGTGGAACCTCCAACAACTGTGATTTATTTGAAAACAAAACAAAAAGGTTATTTGGGGGTGTGACCTTGATGTTTACATTGTGTCTATATCTCTTCTTTGTTTTTTTTCTTCCTAACTGCTATGATATAATTCCTCTGCCGTGTATTTCTCCCTTGATATACATTTGCCACAGTAGAACTAGTCAAAGCAATTGGGTCAACCAACTACTCTCAGAGACCTCTGAAACTGTGAGTCAAATAAGTCTTCTTCTAATTACACTAAATATATTAAATAATAATATCATAGCCATAGACTAACCAAATGCATACTTATGTAGATACATGTGTCATACACTTTCTTATGTTAGTGTAAGAAGAAAATAGAAATAAGATGATGTAATGCAATAGACTTATATTTATTAAATGCTCGAACTGTTGAGCTTTGAGGACTCCTATATCCTTTATTCATTGTCTGAATAAACTAACTTCTCATTTCCTCCTCCTGCTTCCTAATGTCTTTTCAATTTCCTATACAACTCCTGTTAAAATTTTATGAAATGCTAATATTTCTCTGGATTCAGTTTTATTCATTTGCTTATTCAAGCTTTTAAAGGAAATTGATGTACATAAAATTGACTCTTGTCTTGAATACCTTTCCTCTACTTTTTAATGCTTGCTACTTCCCTTTTCCTGGTGACTAACATTCCCACCAGGGAATCAGACAAAATTAATAATCTTATGTATTTCTTATCTAACTTCACAAATAGCTGAAATTTGAAGCTTTTCTTCAGAAAATGATTAGTGTTACAACCAAGGAAATAATAACCAATTTTAGGAAAAGTCCCAAATCACAGAGACTTCAATTCACTTCACAGGAAATTCTTCACATATGTTTGCTGAGCTATCTATATATTCCCTTATTCTGTACTTTTATATTTCCTTCCACTGAGCATTATAAAAAAATAACATCACAGAGCATTATAAAAAATAAGCTAAAAGTTTAGAAATGAAGAAAAAGAGAAACTATAAATAAAAATGTTAATTGAGAAACCAGAAAGTGACAAGAGAAATCAAAATATAATCATATTTGCTAATGTACTTGCCTAGTCCACATATCTGACCCCAATATGAAAGTCTGGTGATCTGATGAGTTTATTTATTTCTCTATTTCTTTTAAATGCTCATTTGTTTGTTTTATTGTATATTACATTTACTTCTTTTTCTACTCTTGTTATAAATATGACTTAGTCAGTTTTATCAATACTTCAGTATTTCCTATTCTGTTTAATTTATTTTAATATTTATTTATTTATTAAAAATCCATTTAATTTATGTAAATTTAATTTTAATGCCTGTTCAAACACAGCCATTGTTCAGTAATCTTTCAGGTAGCCTTACAAAGAATGAATTACTTTCTCTTTTAAATTCCACATAACACTAGTCACAAACATATACTACTTTTTATTAAATTACAGAGGTTTCCCATCAGTATATAGCTCATGCAATAAGACAGAGTGTGGAATGTTTAAAGATATAAATGAGGAGCAAATACAAAGGGCTAGATAAATAACATGCAATAGAAAAAAGGCGGGAGAAGGAGACACATACACCCACATGGAGAGAGAGAGAGAGAGAGAGAGAGAGAGAGAGAGAGAGAGAGAGAGAGAGAGAGAACATTGTTAGTTACTTTCCACTATTTTCTTTCTATTCCATGTGGCACTATCCACATTCACAATTTTTTTGACAACATGTTAGTAGACACACCCAGAATCATAATTTCGTAATACTTTAGGCACATCTCAATTCAATCAGGTACAATTAAAACCAATCATTACAGGTCCACTTCTTGTCAAGTTGATAGCTAAACAGATCTCATTAGACTTCAATAGTCCATCCCTGCCATCCAAAGCAGTTTTACAATGTAAAATTATGCTGATTTTATCAACAGTTTTTATAATCTTTTTTTTCTTTTTATATTATTATTACAAATTTTCACCTCCTCCCATTTCCCTCCCCCTTCCCCCCATTCCCCTTCCTTCTCCTCCTCCAGTCCAAAGAGCAGTCAGGGTTCTCTGCCCTGTGGAAAGTCCAAGGTCCTCCCCCCTCCATCCAGGTCTAAGAAGATGAGCATCCAAACAGACTAGGCTCCCAGAAAGCCAATACATGCATTAGGATCAAAACCCAGTGTCATTATCATTGGCTTCTCAGTCAGCCCTCCTTGTCAGCCACGTTCAGAGAGTCCGGTTTGATCACATGCTCAATCAGTCCCAGTCCAGCTGGCCTTGGTAAGTTCCCATTAGATCAGCCCCACCATCACAGTGGGTGGGCGCACCCCTCATGGTCCTGACTTCCTTTTTTGACTCTGTTCAAAATTCCAATTTCAAATTCTATTTTGAGACAAAATACAATCTAAAATACTAGTCCCTGAAGAACAAATTATGTACTTGAAATATATAAATGAAGAATGAATATTTCCTGTATATAAAGGAAGATATTAGAAAAGAAATGGGGAGTGTGATAGAAAAAAACCACAACCTTGAAGGTAAATAAAAAATTTTGTAGACCTTTGCTCACCAAGGTGTGCCTAAAAAGTCTGCTCTCTGGATACAAAGAGAAAAAAAAATGTGCTTTTATAGAGAATTGAAAAAAATAGGGTTTTGCATAGAATTTTAAATATTTATTTATGGACTTTAATGTTATTTAAAAGATATTAAAATCCTTTTCAGTTTCTAACATTTCTTTCAAGTCTTATATTGTATGTAAATTTTTTATTCAAACTAAGACAAGTGCATCATTTATAGAAAAATAAAAAATCCTTTAAAAGTATTATTTACTCTTTCTAATCTTTTAGTAATGGAGAATTCTAGACAATCAAATCGTTAAACCAGTAGTAAATATTTTAATTATGTCTTTGGACATGATCATTTTTTGATTCATCATCTACATAAGAACTAAATATAATTTAATTATATAAAAATAAAATATATAAATTAAATATAATTTAGTAGCATAATAGTGGTATCTGGAAAGTAGACATTACAGGTGAGGAAAAAAGATGCACTCATGGAGAGAGGATCAAAAAGTTACTTTTACAATGCTTAAGCTATGAGTGATAACATCAAGCTCCATGTAAATACTTCGATTTTACAAATTGTCACTGATGTTGGTATTGCAAGACAATATATCTGCAAGGCTTTCTTAAAATCCACTGTCATGCATGATAACCATACCAATATTATCATTTCATATGTGTTAACCCTTTCTAGAGCTAATGAAGAAAGGCCAGGGTTTGTTGGGTTAAGGTCATTTTATTGGAGAACAAGGTGTTGGCAGGAATGAGTCAGAGGATGCTTGCATATATTTAAAAAAAAGGACATTTCAGGGCATCACATTTCCAGACTGAGTTCTGCTCTGAAGGATTTGAAAGATACAGAACTAAAATTTGTAATTAATTTCATCAGTTTTATTACAATACACAGGGCAGCATAGTCTCTATATCAGAGACCGGATGACTGATTTCTTTGTTTCAGTACTTCTACATTCATACTGTCCTGTTTTTCCTGTAATGTCTGGTGTACATTCAAACTCAGGAGATTGATCCTTCTGAGAGAATTAAAACCTGTAAGAGTTCTATGAGGAGTCTTTATAACAAGAGTCACTCATTACTAAAGACTAAGTTGAATGCTTATAGATATGAAGCTGAGATGTCATTCTATTTTATTAGAAAGTGGATATGAAATATTGCTTATTAAAATTGAATTTATTGAAACATTTTATTAAGGAAATAATACTTAGTCAATGTGCATAATTTTATTCTATTTGAGTTTCATTTTCTGCTGATTTATGCAGCATTTTAAATTTAAAATGGTGATATAGTATGAAATAAATTCACCAAATATGTGTTAAATATTGTTACATTTTATGTGCAATAAACAAAATATGTCACTGACATTATAAGTTTCTCATGCCTCGGGCCAATTCATTTAGAAAGGAAAGAAGACACACATTAGATTAAAATGCCTGTTATTAAATATTCAGAAACAGTTGCCGTGAACAAATTAGACAAAGAATCATTCAATGAATTAAACACATTATTTTCTTTTAAAAAATACATCAAACAAAGCAATAACAGGGTAGTGATCAGATTAAACAGATTGTAATTATAAAATAAATAATATGGTAACTTTGGATTTTCACAAAGATGCTCTTGGAATATTAGAGATGTGATTATAAGTACAATTAATCATTCTATAAATAATTATTTTTTAAAGTATAATTCTAGAATGTCATATCAGATTTTAAGCACTTAAGTTCTTATTTTCTGGTTGTTGTGTAGAAATTATAGTGAATGAAACTGAAATAAAGCATTCAATATTTTGAAATTTTAGTATTTTAATTTCCATCAGAGTCAGGAAAGAAAAAGGACTTAGGCAGGATTCTATTTTAATATCACTGTAACAGAGTGCTTCACATGCACAACTAGGAACGATGAACTGTATAAAAAGGATGCTTTTGATGCTTTCTGCCCCTTTATTTTGATAACTATATAGTTATTTTACTTCTATAAACTGAAAAAAAATCCATAAGAATGGTTTTACAGATTGAAAACGAGAAAGAAATACTATCTTATTTAGGGTTTCTATTGCTGTGAAGAGACATGACCACAGCAATTCTTATAAAGGAAAATATTTAATTGGGGCTGACTTACAGTTCAGAGGTTTATCCAGTTAATTTCAACACAGGAAACATGGTCGTATGCAGGCAGACATGGTGTTGGAGAAGAAGCTGAGGGTTCTGCATCTTGGTTCATAGACAGCAGTTAGTGACAATGACACACTGGCCAGACTTGAGCTTCTGAAACCACAAAGTTAGTGACATAATTTCTCCAACATATCTGTATCTACTCCAACAAGGCCAGACCTCCTAATAATGCAAGTTCCTCTACCCTTTGCGGCCACTTTCATTCAAACTACAATTACTGAGCTGAAATGGGACTCACCTGGCAGGGAGAAGAGTGTTTTTGAGTGAGTAAAGATAAGTTGAAGTTTTCCTTTATAAATTGTTACCATTTGGGGCTTGTTATCCAATACACAAATGTCATTTAGGAATTCTTTGCATTAGGAGACTTCTTTTAGGATAAAAGTGGTTTTCCATAAGTAAAATTAAGAATGTTCCATACCTTCTTCTATATCTAGCTCATGGTCAAAAACGTTGGCTGCCTAATAGTACATTTAAACCTGAACGCTGTGCCCATCAAGAATAATGATAGAACTGTGCTGTAAAACACGTGACAGTCAAGTATTGTGAAGAGGCAGCTGTACAACTTGTAATTTAAGTTGCATTACAGCACAGTAAAATGCTTGAACAGGAGAAAATTTTATATCTACTATGAGAGTGAAAATGAATTTGCAAAAAAATTTATGAACCATGACTTAAAAATTATTTGAATGAACAACTTTATATGGGTACTCTTGGCATCCAAACATGTGAATGTAGTCCCCCAAATCTAGACATTCCCCCCAAATCCATCCTAGGGAATGTTATAAATGGTACTCATGATGCTTCCAAAGGATGTGGGCTAAGAACGGGGAGGACAATGGGCAAGGGTGTGATTCTAAGTCTAAGAGAACATAACAATGACTTCTGAAGACATTACCCCTCCTGGGTCACCTTTACAGAATTCTATTTTCAATTCTGAATCACTATCAGACATTTGTCTTATTAGATAGTAAAAATCATTTCTCCATAATACACTGAGTGTGATGATAAAGATTTGTTTTGATTTGATGGAGTTATAGAAACAGAAAAATTCTTTAACACATGTAAAGAAAATGATACATACAGAAACTATGCATGTTGAGCTAAATACAGTGATAAAGAACTTCCAGTTTTCTGGGCTGGAGAGATGGCTCAGTGGTTAAGAGCATTGCCTGCTCTTCCAAAGGTCCTGAGTTCAATTCCTGGCAACCACATGGTGGCTCACAACCATCTGTAATGAGGTCTGGTGCCCTCTTCTGGCTTGCAGACATATACACAGACAGAATATTGTATAGATAATAAATAAATAAATAAATATTGCCGGGCGGTGGTGGCGCATGCCTTTAATCCCAGCACTTGGGAGGCAGAGGCAGGTGGATCTCTGTGAGTTCGAGACCAGCCTGGTATACAAAAGCTAGTTCCAGGACAGGCTCCAAAACCACAGAGAAACCCTATCTCGAAAAACCAAAACCAAAACAAACAAACAAACAAACAAAAAAACAAAAAACAAGAACTTCCAGTTCTCTGTTTTGCCTGTTGATAAAGTTTTGATGAGGGAGAAAGACAATCCACAGGAATTTGGGAGACAGATTCAGTATGGATTCTTTGCCAGTTACAACCAAAATTTATACTCCATTTTATAAGGTGTAGTTGTCTTATAAAATATGATGAAGTCGAATACATTGCCTCTAATTGTTGTCTGGTCACTGAGCACTGGAAATCTGTAAAACAAAACATGTCATCAATGATGTGGAAACAAAAATGATGGCTCTAATCTCTTGGCCAGTTTGAATAAGAAGCTTATGTGCTTCTTCTATGCTCTCTTTTGAATACTCAAACAGTATGTTAAAAGTAAGGGGAAATTTATCCCATTGTGAAAGTGTTAAGTCCTATCCATATCTTTTAATAATCCAACCAGAAAGGCCAATATTAGTATTTATGTCCATACAGAATTACTGAACAACTATTCCCACATTTTACAGTTGTATTAACTTACCGTCAACGACTGAAATATGTCAAGGAGCTACTTGAAGAATAGACATTTAAAATGCCTCATTATCTTTATTATCGGCTTATATTTTGTTAATATTGTGAGTTGTAAATATTGATAGCATATAACATACTATATTTTCATAAAACCGAGTATAATGATGTTATGAGACCTTCCCCACTATCAACAGCAATGGAATTTAGTTAAGAAAATAGTCATTATATGTATTAAAAGAAAAACACATTTACTAGGTCAATTACAGCTTACTTAAACATGAAATAAGATGAGGTAGTGGCCGTCTGTGAATGGTGAGTATTAATGTGTTCAATTTCATTTATGCTTTGAAATAAGACTATTAATTCTTTAATTCTAATTTTTAGCTCTTCCCAATACACTCTCTAGTTTGTTTCTGATTGGCATTATTACTTTCCTAATGTTCATTGGGGTTTTTCTGTATGGAAGTTTGAATGAAAATGGCCCACATGGGCCCCAAAGGAGAGAGTGGCACTATTAGGAGAAAGTGCAGCACTGTTGGAGGAGGTGTGGCCTTGGTGGAGGAATTCTTTTACTAGAGGTAATGTTTAAGGTTTCACATGCTCAAGACAGGTCAAGTGTCAATTTCACTTCCAGCTTCCTGCCAATCCAGATATAGAACTCTCAGCTACCTCTCTAGCACCATGCCTACATGCAGCAATGCAGTAACAATAATGAAATAAACCTATCAACTGTAAGCCTGCCCCAATTCGATGTTTTCCTTTAAAAAAGTTGTTATGGTCATAGTGTTACCTCACAGCAATAGGAACCCTAACTAAGACAACCTGTGTGGCTTATGGACCCAAAATTCTTTTCAATGACAAATTTTATTTTTTCAACAAACACAGGACTGTTTACATTATGTAACCTGTGGTTGGACAATATAATGAATTTATTCATTTAACATAATAAGTTAATTTTATGGACCCAAAGATATTCACAATGTTTCTTTATTGTTTATTTTAAAATATGTGCTGGAATGTTTTCATTAAATGCTCATTAATAGCTCTGCTTTCTCTTAATTGGATTGAGTTTCTGTGTTTTAGCAATGATGAACAGGTTGTTTCCTCAACATACACCTAATCAAATTATTGACTATCTCTCTTGAATATCAGTAATTAATTAAATAATATATTGTATCATGTTTGTTTTAATTATGAAGATGTTGAGTATATTGAGGAAATAGGGGAAGTCTAGACCAAAGACAGATGGTAAGAATGTGTTAGAGAGCTAAAAGAAGTGGAAGAAGGGGATACAGTGGTCAGGATATGAGAGAAGAATCTATTTTCAATAAAAAAGAGTATGTGCTTTTAATTATTGAGACATCTTTCCAGACCTATCTTATTGATATTATTATTTTTTCAAATGAATTAGTAAAACAATCAAGGTTTCATGATGAACTATGAAACTCATTCAATTTTGGAAAAAATTATAAAAATTAATGATTTAGTACATAGATTGGAGACTTTGTTCTCAAAAATCAAAGTCGCATGAACACAGATGGTGTGATACATATCTAATACATGTAATACAGCAAAGTAAGATGAAGAAGTCATAATAGTTACTCTTATAAAATAAATTTATTTTTTCACTTATATGTCAAATTAATTACAAAAGATAAAAGTGCTTTTAAGAAATGTCCCTGGAATGAAAAGACCTCTGTAAAATGAAAATGAAAGAAAGAAACAAAAACAAAGACACCTATTTATTATTTTCTGTTTATCATCATAAATTAAGTTAAAATTTAATTGTGCTATATTTCCTAATATTAAAAAAAAATTAACAAATTTTTGGTGAAAAAAGAATTCCGCACTGTAACAACTTTCTTTAAAAAATGATGATTAAAAGATTAAATTATACCTCAAATTAATAGATAAAATGGACTTCACTAAAATTTAAAAAATGGGATTTTTACAAAATACTAAGTATAGGAAAATAAAAATTATAATTATAATCATGACCATAATATTTATAATCTAAAACTATGACTATATGACTAAAAGCTTCCATATAGAACTAAATATTTGTCTCTCTCTGGTATCTATCATGGTGTGCGTAGCTGTGGGGAGATCTCCACTGCCTGTAATATCGTGTGTTTATCTCGTGGAAACATCGCCTTCTACTGGACATTTTTACCTGTGGGTGTTTTTTTTTTTTTTTTTTTTTTTTAAGAGCCACAGCAAGCTTGTAAAGGCACAGCAGAAGCAAAAGTCCTTTCTTGGTCTGCGGTCTCATGTTGAATCAGAAGGAAGTGAACGCCCTGCCCTGGTGTGCTTGCTGGCCTGTTTTGGGGTCCAGGGATGTACCCTTTATACAAAAGTAATTTTTTTTTTTGCTGGGTTACTTTCACTTTCTGTTTTCTGTGTGTGGGGTCGCCACAACATGAGGAACCACGTTAAAGTGGTTCCCAACAATCTTGGGAAGGTTGAGAACTGCCTGCTCTATTAACCATCCATGAGGACAGGTGAGATGGTGGCGGTGGCTTATAAGTGCTCACTGCGAGCCTGACGACCTGAGTTCATGCATATGGTGGAAGGCAAGTGTCCTTTGACCTCCATATGTGAGCCACAGCCCAAACATGCATGGAAATAAGACGCTTTTTTGAAGCTGTCCCATGATCCCATAGGACGGGGTAGGGATGGGGCCGAACTTTGTTTCCTAACAAATCAACCTATCATTTCGTCCAATCAGAATGTCAAGTCGGGGTGACCTAAGGGTCTGAACACTGGGGGCTCTTTCCAGGACCTGGGTTTCATTCAGTAGTTGGTAATCTCAGTTCCATGCGTCTGACACCCTCTTCTAGCCTGCACGGACATTGTGCATGTGCATACACACATTTAAATAAATAGAGAAAAACAAAAACAAAAACAAAAAATAAACAAAAAAAAAGAACTAAATATTTGTATAACTAATGACCTATAAACCAATTAAACAGTGGCATTATGTTTATTTGGACAGTTATCAGACAAAAGAAGGTATGAAGTGCAAATACACCAAGCTTTGGTGAGATATGCACTGTGTCCATATAGCTGTGATTTTACACACATACACAAATAGGAATGTTATTCAGGATAAATAAACATAGGAAATTCTGTAATTTTCAAAACATGGATAAACTTTAAGGATATCATAATAATAATAATAATAATAATAATAATAATAATAATAATAATAATAATAAATTAAATAAACTAGGTAAAGAAATGTATTTTGTGATGCCACGTTTGAAAACTAAATAGCAAAAAACACTTGGAGATTGTAGGGTAAATTCTAATTGGTCTTAATAATAAAAACCAAGACTCAGACATGGAGGGTATTGCTGAAAGATCAGAGAGCAGAGCAGCCACTCATTAGTTTTTACCTCTACTGAATCCTCAGACTAAAGGGTGATGCTCTCTCTCCCTAGGAATCCTCAAACTGAATGCACTGAGCTCATTTTCTTCTCTCCATTCAGCCACATCCCTTTCTGTGTCCAGCTCCCTAGTGCTAAAAGTATGTGACACCCAGTACTAGGAACAAGGTGTGAGCCACCACTACCCAACTCTGTTTCTGGTGACCGTGAACTCACATTGATGCCTTTGCCTCTGGGTAAGGAGTGCTGGGAATAAAGAAAGGTGTGTGCCACCACTTCCTGGCCTCTGTGGCTAGTTCCATACTCTGATCTTCAGGCAAGCTTCATTTATTAAAGCACAAACAAAATATCACCATAGGAGAGAGCAGAGTAATGTTTAAGATAGATTTGATTTTGGATGAGACTTTATGGACAATGTTGTTAAAAAATGCTCAGTGGTTAAATGTATGCTTTATTCATTGCCCCTCCACTTCTTTCCCATCCTACATGTCTGCAGAATGTAAAGGTAAATTCCTTTGATAGTTCATTAATTTCAGTTTCTGGATCTATGGGCAGAGATTTTCCGGTGAATGCCCCCAGTGTTAGTATTCCTCGCTGCTAGTGCTTTTAGAGAACTCTGTTTAAGCTTTCAAGCCAATATGAAAATCTGTTTTTGTTCCTTTAAACAGAGGACTTGTGGGTGTTTCAAAACAGATATGCATTAAATAACTATTTATGCAATGTTACAGTTGTTAGAACTAAAGAGACTTTTCTAAGACGTGGAAAATGAAAGAGCAGAACAGAGGCTGCATTTCCAGAGGCATGGCCCAGCCCATGTGTCCACCAGGCAAAGCAAAATTGAAATGGCTGTGCTATTTGAGAAGAACATGTGCTTCTGTGTACGCAGAGGCATTCAAGCACAGTGCTCACAATGCACCTGGCTGCGTTCCCAAGGTGTTAGAATTTCCGCTGGCATTGACTTTCGAACAGTCACAATTCTCTCACAATCAGCATACAATTTTTATATAATTAGAAACTATATAAAGGACCTATTTTTACAGTGAAAAATAATGCTGTTCCAATGCAATCCAATATACTTTACAATAGTTATGTGGAATCTATTATATCTGCTGTACAAAGAATACTTTGAAAGGAGAAAGGATTTTTAAATTGAATGGCCTCCTGGACACTGTTTCTTGTAAAATATTACTTCTTATTTTCATTATTTAAGTGGTATCACTGAATGGAATCTTATTTTATTTTCATAATTTTCTTGCTTTTTTATTGTTGAATTGTATTCGAATAGACTACTCAATGATATATTATTTAATTTTATTTTTAAAATGTTTCAAATGATTGATTCTACATACATAAAAATTATTTCTCTTGTTTTAATTTCTAAAAAAGTGTTTCTAAGTAAAATAAAATTATAGCACTTTTTCTCTTTCCTGTCCACAGTCCAAAACTTCCTATGTTCATTACTTACGCCCTCTCAAATTTTCTCAAATAATATATGTAAAATATAAATATATAATATAAATTATATATGTAATATATATACAAACAAAATAAATATATTTATCTTTATGTGTATATGTATCCATATTGCTATGCACATATACAGATTTATTTTGTTATTTTTTTAATTCTAGCAAAGTAGGAGACATATCTTCAGTACAGCCCCTCAAATTTCTAAGACTGTGTATAAAGTGTGTTGTGTCTTCTTCGGTAATAGATAGGGTCTTACCTTAAACATCTGAGAGGTAACCAAGGGCAACAGCAATAGCCTTTACTGTTGGAAGAGTCACTAGAACTACAGTAACCAACAAATGAAATGTTTCTCATGCCCAGTACTGGCCTTTTCTTTTCAGCTACCCTATAGCCCTTATGGGGAGCATTGCCAGTAACAATACAGATTTTCCTCACTAGTTGATATGTCAGGGAATATGCAACTTTGACTGTATAATTGTAGAGACTTTTAGTGATATTTCATTTGTATTTTAATAAATAAAGTTTGCCTGGAGATCAGAGAATAAAACATCTTTGCTAATCAGCCTTACAGACCAAGCAGTGGTGACACACATCTTTAATCCCAGTAGCCACATTAGTTTGCCATAGAAACCAGGTAGTGCATGCCTTTAATCCCAGTATTGCCCACCTTTAGTCCGAACCCTAGAAAGGAATACAAGACAAAAGTAGAGAGCTCATAGTCTCATTCTGAGATTCCTGGAGGCAGGATCGCCATTTTGCACTGAGGTAAAGGTAAGAGCCAGTGGCTGGCTGTTTTGCTTTTCTGACCTTCAGCTTGAACCCCAATTTCTGTCCCTGGGTTTTTAATAACCATGCTACAGAAATTGTTTTCCCCCCTTTTGTTCCCTTACAAGTAAATAGAGGGCATTTGCTTTGAAGAGATGTTTGTGCTTAGGTTTCCAACATTAATTTGAGCTTAGGGAGTACAAGATGGAAAACTACCAAGTGTGAGGAACTCCCTGTATTGCAATGACTTGAGACATCTTTGAGCATGGTAAAGATGCATGAGACACTTTTGGCTTTCTTCAAGATTTTGATTTTTAAAGTCTAAGGACAGTGACTTCTTTATTTTTTTCTGTTCTTTTTTTTTTTTTTTTTTTGAGACAGGGTTTCTCTGTGGTTTTGGAGCCTGTCCTGGAACTAGCTCTTGTAGACCAGGTTGGTCTCGAACTCACAGAGATATGCCTGCCTCTGCCTCCCGAGTGCTGGGATTAAAGGCGTGCGCCACCATCGCCCGGCTTCTGTTCTTTTTTTTATTTATTAAAAATTTCCACCTCCTCCCATCCATCCTCCCATTTCCCTCCCACTCTATCTACTCCCCCTCCACCTCGCTCTCCAGTCCAAAGGGAAGTCAGGGTGCCCTGCCTTGTGGGAAATCCAAGGCCCTCGCCCCTGCATCCAGGTCCAGGAAGGTGAGCATCCAAACAGACTAGACTCCCAAAAAGCTAGTACATGCAGTAGAATCAAACCTGGTGTCATTATCATTGGCTTCTCAGTCTGCCCTCATTGTCAGCCACATTCAGAGAGCCCGGTTTGATCACATGTTCCATCAGTTCCAGTCCAGCTGGCCTTGGTGAGGTCCCATTAGATCAGTCCACTCTCAGTGGGTGGACGCACCTATCAAGGTCCTGACTTCCTTGCTCATGTTCTCCCTCCTAATGCTCTTCATCTGTGCCTTGGGAGCTCAGTCCAGTGCTGCAATGTGGGTCCCTGTCTCTATCTCCATCCATCGCCAGATGAAGATTATATGGTGATATGCAAGATATTCATCAGTGTGGCTATGGGAGAAGGCCAGTTCAGGAACCCTCTCCTCTGCTGCCCAAGGACCTAACTGGGGAAATAAAAGCTGCACAAATAAAAGTTCAAATTTTCAGGCCTTCCTTCATAGAAGGTAACACAAATATAGATTTTCTTTGGCATTAGACTGAACATGTCCTATCATTTAGTTTTTAAAATGCTGTGTGTATTTTCGTGTATATAGATAAAGTATAAAACAATATCTATACAAGAGCTTTTGGAATTTTAACAAAATTTAAGGCATTCCTATAACAAGTGATGTTCTTAAAAACATGTCTTATTATTAGATTTTATATTTATTCTGTTCTACCACTGTGAGCACTTAAAATTTTCCCTTTACTTTTATTACTAAGTTTTATCTGATTACACACCACTGTGTTTACTAGTATATGTATATTCTATCCTTAATACTTCATTTAAATGAATGTATTTTCACAAATATACCTGTTAATATGATCTTATGCATTTCTTCAATATGCATCCATTCTAAAAGAGCAGGATCATTTGAAATAACTCTGACCATTTTGTGAACTTGATTTAATGCTGTATACTTTTAGCTCTGTCTTGCTTCAAAACTTGTCCAGATAAAATTGTGTCTAAGCTTACCAGTGTTTCACAGGAAACAGAACAATGTTTATCTAGTAAATTCCAGTTCAGTGTCCCTTCTGTCATAGTGGAATATTTATATTAAGAAAGTTATCTACTCTAAATCTTGCTGTTTTCAGTCACTGAAATATTTTTATTTGAACCTAAATGTTGAATTAATTTGATCAGACATACAGTTAGATTAGCAATATTTTCTCAGATTATCTGAATAAATAGCTACTACCTCACAATCTTTCTAGCAGGCAGCTGTTCACTTATTAATGAAGATTGTGACATGAAATTCTGCTGCAAAAAATCTAAGATTTAGATGTACTTTCACTTACTTTTGAAATTCATTTTGATTGCTTTTCTAATATATACTTTCTAGCCAAAGAAACTTTTGATTTCTCTGAGTCTAATCTGTCAATGAAATAATTATTAATTAATTCACTTCTTGACTTAAGTAAATATGACTTTCTTATCTGGGTTTTAATAACATTTAATTGTTTGGCTCCACATCCTAAGCATCCTAATATAATTTCCCCCTCTAATTATTTCAAGTTATAACTCACTGAATCTTTAGATAACTATTATTGTAAATTATTAGTGTTGTTCTCTGTTTTGTGGTTTTAATATAATAATCTATTTTCAGCATGTCTTTGGTTTTGTTTTCTGTGATGCTACAGATCTGCTTCACTGAAGCAAATGTTTCGTCATGAACAATAGTCCTAGCCCATTTTCAGTTTACCTTTTAGTTTACAGAAGTGTATCTTGTACATTAAGCACATGCCCCCTCACCTCCATACTCTCCCTTTTCTCACCTTCTCCTCTTCCATTAGTTCATCTCTACTTTCATGTCATGTATTTATACATGATTTTATGTATCAGTGTAATGTTTAGGAAGCACAAATGGATAAGACATCTTTGTTAGACTGACTTGTTTCAGTTAATGTGATGATCTACAGCTGCATCCATTTTCCTGCAAAGGACTTTGTTCTTCCATACAGCTAAAATATTACATTGTCTTCATCAGTGCTTTGTTGTTAATTCCTACGTTAGTTTTTTAGCTTAGCTATTGTTAAAAGTATTGCAATAACATTGGTGTAAAATTACCTCTATTGCATATTTACTTGGTATTGTTTAAGTAAAGACTCTTGAGTGGTGCCTTTGGGTCACAAGGTTTCTTCTAGGTTTCTTAGTACAGTTTGCACTAATTTATACAGAGGAGTTCCTTCTTTACATTGTCACCAGTAGTGTGTAGTACGTGAGGGTTCTTGCCTCATGCTCTCCCACCATTTATTGTCATGTGTTTTCAGATATTATGATTGGCATAAAATGGACTGCAAATACAGTTTTGATTTGTCTTTCTTAGATCTTGACTGAGGCTGCAAACTTTCTCTAGTTTTATTGGCCATTTGTACTACATCTTTTGAGGACAATGTTGTGGGAGATTTGTTTTTATTGTTGTTCCAAGACTTCCAATAGTTGGACATTGGCTTAGATGGTGGAGTCCATATTCAGCTAGCCAGAGTAGAACATAGAGTTTTCTGGCCAACTCAGAGGAAGCTAGAGGGACACACAGCAAGAGTAAGGGGAGTGGGGTGGCAAGGAGAGATGCACTGTGGTTTTGATAAGGGAAGGTGAGGAGGGCAAGAGATTGTCACTTCATGGATCTCACACTTTTGTTCCCTAATATTCAACTCATGAGTTTTATATTTTAATAAAACAATGAAAGAAGTCACAATAGAACTGTCTATTAATTTCATTTATTTGTTTATTGTGAGATTTATTTATTACTTACTAGTACATTTTAGGTCTATATCTTATAAATATCCACAACAGATTAGCTTAAACCACCTGTAATGTAATAAAAGTTTTTTCACCCACTCTATTGATTGTCTCTCTCTTTCTGTCTTGTTTTATGTTGAAGATTTAAGAAATCAAAAAGGGGGATGCATATATGTGTAATGCAACTACCTAAAGATGAATTAATGTTTATTTAAAACAATGCTGCCTTAGTCTTTATTTTGTCAATCTAAGAGGCTATCATAATAAAAGCGACCTTCTCAAAATGTTAATAACAATTCAAGGGGAAAAAATAAGCCTTTGCCTAGGGAATATTTGTGTCACAGAAAACCCTAGACATATCCATGGAATTGTAGCTAGAGACAGTTTTTAAAGATAAAGATGAGAAATATTTTACCAGATATTTACAGTTTTGGGACATAGCTGGACATATGAGTGGTGTTAGTATTTGGGTGAACAGACAGCCTAACAGAAGTCCTTGCAGAGCTTTCTATGCAAGGCTAATCTGACCTCTGTAAAGTTTGTGATACTGCTACTAGACCAGTCTAATAATGAATCTTTCCATGGGGAAGGAAAATCACTTCCATAAGTGAGATCACTTTCTGCGCAAACAAGAAAACCTGAGTCTGGATCCTCAGGATCATCCTCAAAGCTAGTTATGACTGTGTACTTGTAATCAACACTAGTCAGTAGGGAAGGAGAGAGGTGGAGAGCAGCTAGGGTCTGCTGATCAGTGAGACTAGCCAAAAACATCTTATCTTTAGGTTCACTGAGTAATCCTGTTTTAATAACAGGAGACAAAAAGTCATAGAACAGGTATCCTGCATTCTCTGGGTTCTGCATTCATGTATGTGTACATGTAGCTTCACATACAAATATGTGCACACACATACATAGCACACACAGACATAAGCAAACACACATATAGACACACACTTTTCTTCTACAACTTTCTGACCCTAAGTTTCTTAATAAAGTTGACAGAGGCATTCCATTTTGATTTTGAAAATGTTTGTGATTCTTTTCAGATATCAGTGCACTGTGTCTTTTTTTTAATCTTTTTTTTTATACTTTTTTTTTATTGATAAAAGGAGAATAAAGAAAAGCAAGAAAAAAAAAAAACAAATTTCCACCTCCTCCCAGCCTCCCATTTCCCTCCCCCTCCTCCCATTCTTCTCCCCCTCCTCCCACCCCTCTCCCCTTCCCCCCACTTTTCTCCCCCTCCCTCTCCAATTCAAAGAGCAGTCAGGGTTCCCTGCCCTGTGGTAAGTCCTAGGTCCTCCCCCCTCCGTCCATATCTAGGAAGGTGAACATCCAAACTGGCTAGGCTCCCACCAAGCCAGCACCTTGCGTTGGATCAAAACCGCGTGCCATTGTCCTTGGCGTCTCATCAGCCCTCATTGTTCGTCATGTTCAGAGAGTCCAGTTTTATCCCATGCTTTTTTTTTTGGTAACAGTCCAGCTGGCCTTGGTGAGCTCCCAGTAGATCAGCTCCATTGTCTCAGTGGGTGGGTGCACCCCTCGTGGTCCCGGCTTCTTTGCTCATGTTCTCCCTCCTTCTGCTCCTCCTTGGGACCTTGGGAGCTCTATCCAGTGTTCCAGTGTGGGTCTCTGTCTCTATCTCCATCCATCGCCAGATGAAAGTTCTAGGATGATATGCATGATATTCGTCAGTATTGCTCTAGGATAGGGTCATTTCAGGTTCCCTATCCTCAGCTGCCCAAGGAACTAACTGGGGGCCTCAGCTTGGGCACCTGGGATCCCCTCTAGGGTCAAGTCTCCTGCCCATCCTAAAGTGGGTCCTTTAACTAAGAAATGGGGTTCCGTGCTCCCCTATCCAACCTTCCTTTATCCCGATCCTCCTGTTTCCCCAAGTCCCCCCTCCTTTCCTTCTACCTTTTCTCTCCCCATCTCCCCTTACCCCCATCCCACCCCACCCCCAACCTCCCACTTTTCTCCCCGGAAATTTTGTCTACTTCCCTTATCCAAGAGGATAACTATATGTTTTTCCTTGGGTTCACCTTCTTACTTAGCTTCTTTAGATTCGCCTATTGTAGACTCCGTGACCCCTATTTATGGCTAGAAACCAATTATGAGTGAGTACATCCCATGTTCATCTTTTTGGTTCTGGGATACCTCACTCAAGATAGTGTTTTCTATTTCCATCCATTTGCATGCAAAATTCGAGAAGTCATTGTTTTTAACCACAGCGTAGTACTCTGATCATTTCATTAGACGCTGAAAAAGCATTTGACAAAATTCAACATCCATTTATGTTAAAAGTCTTGGAGAGATTAGGGATACAAGGGTCATACCTAAATATAATAAAAGCTATATACAGCAAACCGACAGCTAACATCAAATTAAATGGAGAGAAACTCAAAGCCATCCCGCTTAACTCAGGAACACGACAAGGCTGTCCACTTTCGTTATACCTCTTCAATATAGTGCTGGAAGTTCTAGCAATAGCAATAAGACAACATAATGGGATCAAGGGGATTCGAATTGGAAAGGAAGAAGTTAAACTTTCGTTATTCGCAGATGATATGATAGTGTACATAAGCGACCCCCAAAACTCCACCAAAGAACTTTTACAGCTGATAAACAGCTTTAGTAATGTGGCAGGATACAAGATCAACTCCAAAAAATCAGTCGCCCTCTTATACACAAAGGATATGGAAGCAGAGAGGGAAATCAGAGAAGCTTCTCCATTCACGATAGCCACAAACAGCATAAAATATCTTGGGGTAAATCTAACCAAGGAAGTGAAAGATCTATTTGACAAGAACTTTAAGGCATTGAAGAAAGAAATTGAAGAGGATACCAAAAAATGGATGGACATCCCTTGCTCTTGGATTGGGAGGATCAATATAGTAAAAATGGCAATTCTACCAAAGGCAATTTATAGATTCAATGCAATTCCCATCAAGATCCCATCAAAATTCTTCACAGATCTGGAGAGGACAATAATCAACTTTATATGGAAAAACAAAAAACCCAGGATAGCCAAAACAATCCTATACAATAAAGGATTGTCTGGAGGCATTACCATCCCTGACTTCAAACTCTATTACAGAGCTACAGTAATGAAAACAGGGTGGTACTGGCATAAAAACAGAGAAGTCGACCAATGGAATCGTATAGAAGACCCGGATTTAATCCCACAAACCTATGAACACCTCACTTTTGATAAAGGAGCTAAAAGTATACAATGGAAGAAAGAAAGCATCTTCAACAAATGGTGCTGGCACAACTGGATGTCAACCTGTAGAAGAATGAAAATAGACCCATATCTATCACCGTGCACAAAACTCAAGTCCAAATGGATTAAAGACCTCAATATCAGTCCGAAAACACTGAACCTGATAGAAGAGAAAGTGGGAAATACCCTACAACAGATGGGCACAGGTGATCGCTTCTTAGGTATAACCCCAGAAGCACAGACATTAAGGGCAACATTGAATAAATGGGACCTACTAAAACTGAGAAGCTTCTGTAAAGCAAAGGACACTGTCACTAAGACACAAAGGCAACCTACTGACTGGGAGAAGATCTTCACCAACCCCACAACAGACAAAGGTCTGATCTCCAAAATATATAGAGAACTCAAGAAACTAGACTTTAAAAGGCTAATTAACCCAATTAAAAAATGGGGCACTGAACTGAACAGAGAATTCTCAACAGAAGAAGTTCAAATGGCCAAAAGACACTTAAGGTCGTGCTCAATCTCCTTAGCAATCAGGGAAATGCAAATCAAAACAACTTTGAGATATCATCTTACACCTGTCAGAATGGCTAAAGTCAAAAACACCAAGGATAGCCTTTGCTGGAGAGGCTGTGGAGGAAGGGGTACACTCATCCATTGCTGGTGGGAATGCAATCTTGTGCAACCACTGTGGAAGTCAGTGTTTCGGTTTCTCAGGAAATTTGGGATCGACCTACCCCTGGACCCAGCAATACCACTCTTGGGAATTTACCGAAGAGATGCTCTATCATATGTCAAAAGCATTTGTTCAACTATGTTCATAGCAGTATTATTTGTAATAGCCAGAACCTGGAAACAACCTAGATGCCCTTCAATGGAAGAATGGATGCACTGTGTCTTTTAGCTATAATTTTCTCTTCCAAATGATGAACACTGGAATTTACAGTGTACTTCTTTCACACTGTAAGTTATCCAGTAACATTATTTATTAAATACAAAATGCTTAAATATTGCTTCAATTAATTAAAAATTAATGTTTATTCTTTATACTCATTATCTGGAAGAATTGTTTAAATATAATTAACTAGATTAAGAAAATTTAGATTCTCAATCAAAATGTATAACATTGTTTTAAACTTGAGATGTTGCAATTCATTGCCATATGATGACATCATCAACACATAAAATTGAAGGTTGTCCCTCAACTGCAAAACATTCAAATGTGGCTAATGGTGGCAAGATTACTTAAATTAAACATTTTAGTTTTATATTTCAGTATATAAAACATGATTGAAGACCATCCCAAGTTTTCAGAATATAGTTACACATATTATTTTTCTGTGTTATTTTCTCTGTTTTGCTCCTAAGTAGCAAATCATTAACATTTTCCAGCACATATCTCTAAAAGAACTTATCTAATTTATAGAAATTTGGATAAAAAGGAAGCTGTATGATGGAGGGAAATTTTACTAAATATGATTAGTTAACTTTTATAATTTATAGCTATACATTTTATCTCTTAGCTTTTCACAAAACATACTCACATTTGAAGCTACTTAGTAGAGCTAAACCATTTCATACTTTGAATTCTGTCAAGAGAATTACATTATGAGTTATCACATAAAAATGTCAAGGATGGTCCTAACATGGAGAGCATTGACATTGTGTAATTTTGACTTCCAGCAATTGCTGTATACTTGAGTTTATCATTCTCTGCATACAGTTAGAAATATAGTGATTCAGTTTCATTGCAATTGAACCAAGTTCTCCTACTTGACACCACACAAAAAGCAGAAACAATAGTATGGAAGCACAGATACAAACAAATTCCATCCTACTAATTCCTTTCTCTTTGCATAGTGTGGTGATAAAAGAATATGTCAAATAATTTACCATTGCTTGTCTTTCTGACAGATATAAAAAAGAGAAAAATATACAATTTTAAAGAGCAAGTAAATGCATCTACTGTTGTTCATGAATTCCAGGCACATTGTTTCTATAATGTCAAATAAATTTGAAGGACATAAATAACATATGAATAACACACATTCCTATAATTTAATACCTGTCACCTATGAATAGGCTGTGGCATTTTCATTCTTAAGTGTGTTTACATGCAATATGTTGCTTTTCCCTCCTACTGTGGAATATCTTGAGCAGTGCTGAGTGCATTTTGAACTTGCACATTCCATGACTGTTCTGAGGCTCCATATGCACTTTTTTCTATCCAGACTCATGTTATCTCGTATGCTTTCTAAACTTTAACTGTCACTGCACTGTTTAAATGACTATTGCAATAAGGGAGAGGAATCATAGGTTAATAAAGCCTCTACCAAAGAAATATTTATAACTTGCTAAATTTTGGGGGGTGTGATATACTTAAAAGTTGTTGATAATAAATAAAAAAAGTTGTAACAAAAATTTGCACTACACTGAAGGCACACAGTTTACTAGTGCAGAAACTATTATTCTTTGAAAGAACTGATACCTGTTTTGAAATTCACCATATTTTACAAGATGTAGACTATTTTCTGTCTTGCCTCTTATTTTATACAAAAGATGTGCTTAAAGTACAGATTTCAAAGATATTGGAAAAATAGAATGACATTTCAGAACATTATAAAATCTTTTGAGCTTTATTATACTCTGTGTTCCTGAGAATTTCATAGAAAAATCACCAAGGCTTGGTTTCACCTTTAAAATGAGAATAATAAAAAAAAACAGTCATGGGTAACAACTATGAAGAAAATTTCTAAATCATATTTTAATATTAATAATAGCTGGGAACATGCAAAGTTTCTCATACCAAAGAGGACCATTCATTCTCATAACAACACACTAAGAAATGACCATTACTCTCATAGAAAAGAAAAACGGGAACAAGGAAGTAAAAGTGTATGGCCATGGTCCCAGAAGAAATGCAATAATGGAGAATGACCACCAGCAGAGTAACTTTGTATTTTTCTCTCTTTTGCTGTACCTGGTCTCAAGTAAATACCTCTTTCAGACATATGCCTCTATGGAAAGCCTTGCATGTTGCCTGATTTTCACTGTAAACAGGATCCTAAAATGCAACCTCCCTCTCAAGGTAAACTGCTTCATTCTGTTAAAACTATATTCCAGTCACTCTCTCGTATGCTACATTTCCCAATTCTAAAACATGACCTGTACTTCAGGATGTAACTCAGTGGTAGCGTACTTGATTTGTCGAATGTGTACAAATCTCTGGATTCAAAGTCTCACAGCAAACACACACACACACACACACACACACACACACACACACACAAATATATTAAACAAAACTGAAATATATAATAGACTTGGCTCTAAGAGAAGTGTAGTAGCTTACTTAGAGAGCTGAGCCGTCTATAAACTGGAGACTAGCCTATTCAGCATCGAGAGAATATGCACCTAATATTTGTTTTAAGCCCTTGTGGAATGTTCTCTAGGTGTGTTAATAGATTAGAAATAGTTCTTCTTATTTAGTAAAGGCATTTTTGAAAATAAATAAATTTAAACTTAATCACGTTGTAGCCTTATTTTAATCTTTATAGGTAAGGATTAGGTGATGGTGCTTATTAAAAAAGGTGAATTAAAGTGCTTAGGTACTGAAGCAACACAGACCATGCAACACTAACATCCTTCCCATAGGTCAGTGTGTTGATTTTTATTTGTTTTAGGAAGATATTTTGCTTGTCTGTTCATTTTATTAATCTTTGTGAAGACTCAAGTACAGTGTCCAAGATTAACATGCAAGATCATCATGCCAGATGATCTGCTGGCCATATTGTTAGGTCTTAAGCCTTTTATCATAATGATCATGGAGGCACAGAATATTATGTTTATGTTTACCTTCCACTCTTTCTTCCCTTTCTTAATAAAGATGCTTAAACTCCTCTTCCAATCTTTCAAAAATATACTTCCTAAACTGGTGAATATCAGAGAGGTGCTTATTGATTGGAAACACAAGTAACCCCAATAGATGGAAAACACCCATAACCGTTAAGTAAGTAGCTACCCTTTGCACTGGTGTTCCTGGTGTTTGAATTTATTTTAAATTTGTTATTTGGGTACAGTTTTCCATCTGGTCACTTGTTTTAAAGCAAGTCTGTTTCCCCTACTTTTATAATCTCACTCTCATATGAAAGAAATGCTGCTCAATTTGAAAATACTCTTTTCTTTGCCTCAGACCATAGATTTTATATTATTATGAGTCAGCTTAATACCTTCTAATGCCTTTCTCTGTGACAAGCATGTTTCATGTCCTTCTCACACTTCAGGTTCCTGTTAGTACCCATAAATATATTTGCTGAATTCATAAATGATTTATTAATTGATAATTATGCCATGTGATTCTTATGATATAGCAATTCCAAATTGAATGTTTCCTTGATAGTTTAGCTATAAGTAATACGTCATGTGTCCTATAATGTTATATACATAAAATATTTTAAATGTATTTGGCTGTTGAACTACTAGGTATAACTTAAAAAACATACTTACTCAGACAAATGTAGGGAAATTGGAAATAGGAGTTAGTGAAATGGAGGAAAAATGGTAAAAGGAAGGACCAATTCCTAGTTGTAGCAAATATATCAATGGCAGATGTTTCAGGGCTAAAACAGAAAGGAAGGAAGCCAAGAAAGCTGTCTAACCTCACACCAGTGATATTTTCCAATAACTGTAAAATGTAACACCATTTCCTTTTCTTCTTTGCTAAAGTTTGAAATTAGTCTTGGACACTTTCCCTCTCCATCTAGAGAGATGTTGGCATTGAAAACTCAACAGTTATTTTGTTTCAGTTTTACAAAAGAGAGAAAATCACTGATAGTGCCATTTACTTGCAAGGCTTTACACATCAAGCTTACATATTGTCTTTAACTCATTTCTAACATTTATTTTTTAAAAGTAGTTAATGCTAAGAATATGTCCCTAGCCGTGTAGAAAAGCAGTAATTTTTCTTCTGTTTGTAATATAATGCCATTTCAAAGTCCACCTGTTTAGACTTCAGTTTCATCAGATTCTGAATCTTAGTCTGTTTTCTCCAAACCTTTGACATGTACACATTTGGGATACAATCCATCTCACTCATCTTGTTTTTATGCCTTGTCACCTACATGTGATGCCCTTAAACTTCCTCTTTCTGCTCTCTACAAAACTTCCCATTGTGCTGCCTGATTTTATGTTCATATGAGCTGAGTCATTTTCGGAGAACCTCAATTGAGAAAATACCCCCGCTAGATTAGTAATGTAGAAGAGCCTGTGTGGTATTCCCTTGATTGGTGATTAATATGGGAGGGCACAGATCAGTTTTGGTGCTGCTACCTCTGGTCTGGTGCTCTTAAGTGATTGTATTATATATAATCATGTGTGTATATATATACATATAAAGACTATTCATAACACGGGGAACAATTTAGTAAGCAGTACTATTTCATAGCTTCTCTAGTTCATTCCTCAGTTTCTGCCTTGGTTTCTTTGGAATATGGATTGTGATATGGAATTGGAAGCTGAAATGAATCCTTCCCTTTCAAGCTTGTTTTTGGTCATGGTGTTTTATTCCAGTAGTAGAAACCACAACTTAGACACCAAACTAAAGTTGCAACAGCTTATTCTTTTGTTTCACTTACTGTACTAAAAACACAATAGTACAATTTTTAAGATTATTGTTGAGTGTTCTTAGTCTCTTTTATTCAGCTCACGTATCTCATGTATTATCTTTGACATTTACACTGATTGCTTAGTTCTCAGTTTTTTCTAAGTACTAGGTTTTGATCTTTCATCAGTAATTATTATGTATTATTTACCTATTATTATGTATTTTCAGAGTTTAATATTAGAAGTTTTTACTCTGGTGATCTCAAAGATAAATTTAAGTTTTTATAATTCATAATTTAGACAAAGTATACTTTGAATTCAAGAATGGCAAATACTAGTGACCAATCTTAGTTAGACTCTTTATAAAATGACCTTTGGGTCCCTCCATATTTTATGTACATAAATTCAGAAATAATTTTAATAGCTGATATACCTCTAGAATTTCAGTCATGCTAGTGGGCCTACTTGTACACATTTTAGATTCTATATAGAACTTTAGAAATACATATTTAAGTTCTATATGCATATATAAACTACTAATATATGCATGTTTAACATTCATGAGAATTGCTGTCATCAAGGTAACAATTTCATTTCAGAAAGAGTTTTGTTAGACGTTTTGAAGGTATGTAGAGAAACATTAATTTTTTTTTTTTTTTGGTTTTTTGAGACAGGGTTTCTCTGTAGCTTTGGAGCCTGTCCTGGAACTAGCTCTTGTAGACCAGGTTGGCCTCGAACTCACAGAGATCCACCTGCCTCTGCCTCCCGAGTCCTGGGAAACATTAATTTTTATGAAATTCTTGAGATCAGTATTGATGGAGGAAGGTCATTGGTTAAGTAATAAAAAAACTGTTTGGCCTCATAGGTTAAAACATAGGTGGGAGGAGTAAACAGAACAAAATGCTGGGAGAAAGAGGAAGTGAGCTCAGAGGCCATGCTCCCCTCACCCGGGCAGATGCAATGAAGCAAGCCGCCAGGTCAGACATGCTGAAAATTTCCCGGTAAACTCACCTTGGGGTGCTACACACATTATTAGAAATGGGCTAGTCCAGGTGTGAAAGTTAGCCGAGAAGAGGCTAGATATAATGGGCCAAGCAGCGTTTAAAAGAATACAATTTGTGTGTTGTTATTTGGGGGCATAAGCTAGCCAGGCGGTCAGGAGCCAGGCTGTGGGAAGAGGCCCGCAGCTCCTACAACACAGTTTAATTCTGAATGCTTTGAAGATTTTGTTTTATGACAAGCAACTATTTGCAATTATTTTAAATTGGAGAAATAGGGGTATTCTTAAAATAATTAAGAATTACTTTTAATTGGTTTGTTTTGACTTCAAAAGAAAATAGCTTAATTGAAAAACAATTTTTAAAATAATGGATGCAGGTTTTGTTTTCAAGGAATATAAGTTATGGAATCAAAAGAGGGTATGGGTGGTGAGACTTGATAAAATTTCATCAAATGCATTTATCAGCATCAGAGTGATTCATTATACAAAATTAAATATGTTTTCTGTATTCGAAACCTACTTCTTTCATAAGCCTTTCTCTAACATAGCAGAAAATATATATGCAACAGAATTTCAAGTGTCATATAATTGCACATTTTATATCATTACTAAGGCAAGCATGCCTTTATCTCAGGTTTACCTAGAGCAATCAAGAAGCATAAAATTATTAACATTTCCACTTTTAATTTCTGCCTTTGAAATAAAAATGTAAGCACACTATGTAAACAAAGAGAAGTCCCAATTTTAGAAGATGTGTTTCCAAGTAGAAACTAGTTGAACTTCGATCATATGAGCAGAAGCTATTCTGTCTTTGCCAAGCTATTTAAATTTGTTTACAATTGTTGCCTTGATTATAATTTAAGGGAGTGAGACAAAGGAACACACAGTATGATGGGGTGATGTCAGTAGGCATGCATGCTTCAGTGAAAGCAAACAGATAGGGCTCTTGAGTCACCTGTAGCAGGGTTTTCTTAAATTCTGAAGTGGGGAGTAGAGTCTGTCCCATTTACAGTATGTCAGTTCAATCTCATTTGATTTATCTTCTGAAAAGTTTGCTATCTAGGCAGTGTGATCCTTAAGAGAGTTCATGGAAAGTTCAACAGAGCTGGGGAGAGGGTATGTCAGAGAGTTATTGAGGTTCAGTTCTACAGTTACCAGTGCTGGTTAATTTCAGGCACTTCTTTGACTTTATGAAGAAACTATAAAGCATTTTTGGGTGTGTCTGCAAAGGTATATTCAGAAGAGTTTGGAGGTGGGACCATTGACTCAGTGGCTAAGATCCTTCAGTAATGACCTAGCAGATCAGACAGAAATTAAAAGGCTGTGTGAAAGAGGAATGTTTTTCCTCCCTCTTTGCTGGAAGCTGGGACCTCCTGTTAGATTTCATAATTTCAGAATCTCTTAAGTTTAGACATCAACACCTTTAGCAAGAGTATGTTGCTCTGGGTTCTAAGTCCTTTCATTCTTGACTGGAAATTACTCAAAAACCTTGCTGCCATGTAGACCTTGAGATGTGAACTCAACCACACTACCAAAATTCCAATGTGTCCAGTTTGTAGATGATTTGTCATGGAAATTCAGAGCCTCAATAAGATTATGTGCCAAATCTGTTGATAAATGCCTTCTCAATTTCCATCTAAGTATCTGTATGTGCATCTTTATATTATCTAAATATGTATTTGCCCTTTGATTTCTTTTTACTATTAACCCAAAAAGTTTATTGCACTGTTTTGGAAGAGGTAGTAAAAAAGTTAGCAGATTAAAACACAAGACCTAGCATTCTGAGCGATGTTTTCAGGGTTTGTGTTCTGGAGTCTCTCATGCCTGAGCCAGTTACTGAGAAGAGGTAAACACTGTTCATATGAAAAGCCTATGTAAGGTGACGGGCACTGTCAATAGGACAAAATGCCAGCCTACAGAATGGGAAAAGATCTTCACGATCTCCACATCTGATAGAGGGCTAAAATTCAAAATATATGAAGAACTCTAGAAACAAGACACCAAAAATCAAATAATCCAGGTGAAAACTGGGATAAAGATCTAAACTGAGAATTATCAATACAATAATCTTAAATGATTGAGAAACACTCAAAGAGATGTTCATCATCCTTAGCCATTAGGAAATGCAAATTAAAACAACTCTGAGATTCCATTTTAAACCTGTCAGAATGACAAAGCTCAAACCACAAGTGACAGCTCATGATAGGATTTGGAGCAAGAGGAACACTCCTCCATTGCTGGTGGCAGAACAAATTTGCACCATATGGATTTGGAGATCACTATTGTGGTTTCTTATAAAATTGAGAAATGATCTACCTCTGTTGTAGTAATAAGAGCGGCGGGCTGTGTCCCCGGCACCCGGCCGCCCCCACGGCTAGCTTTACCTGAAATAATTACACGGAAACTGTATCCTTTTAAACACCGCTTGGCCCATTTCTATCTAGCCTCTTCTAGGCTAGCTCTCGCACCTGGACTAGCCCATTTCTAATAATCTGCTGTAGCCCACTAGCTGGCTTACCAGGAATGATCTTAACCTGTGTCTGCCCGGAGTGGGAGAATCATGGCAACTCTCTGACTCAGCTTCTTTCTCCCAGCCTTCTGTTCTGTTTACTCCTCCCACCTATGTTTTAACCTATGAGGGCCAAAGCAGTTTCTTTATTGCTTAACCAATGAAATCAACAGATTGATATATGACACTCCCACATCATACCTCAAGATCCAGTTATTCCATTTCTGGGCATATAGTGAAAAGATAGTCCATACTACCCAAAGGATAATTTCTCATCTATGTTTTTTTTATAGCAGCTTTATTTGTGATATCCAGAAGCAACCATGGTGTCCCTCAATTGAAGAACACATGAAGAAAATTTGGTACATTACACAATGGGTTTTATACAAGTATAATAAAAGATAAGTATATCATGAAATTACCAAGCAAGTGGGTGGAACTAGAAGAAAAGTCATAAGAGGCAACCTAGACCCAGAGAGACAAGCATGGTATGTACTTATTTCTAAGTAGATATTAGCTATTAAGTAAAGGGTAATAATACTACAATTCACAGACTGGGAAGGTAAGGAACATGGGAGCTCATGCAGAGGCAGGAGCGTACATGAATCTCTCTGACAAAGGAAAATAAGAGTAGATTTTGCAGGTTGACTGGGAATGAATGGGGATGGGAACAGGAGAGATCCAGTGGAGGGGATAGAGGGAAAGACAACTGGAATGGTGGGGGGGGGGTACTTGGGAGCAAGGTATAAACTTATTGCAATGGAAAACCAAGGTATCTACAAGGCAGGGTGAGGGGGGCGTAGCAAAGTCTCCTAGTAATTAGGATTAGGAGTCTGAACTGGCCATCTTCTGCAAATAGGCAGGGCTTTCAGTGGAGGGACTGGGACACAAACCCAACCACAAAAACCTTTGACCTACAATTTGTCCTGCCTGCAAGATGTGCTGTAATAAAGGTGTTTCCAATCAATGACTGGTCCAGCTTGAGACCTATGCCACCAGAGGGAGCCCATGTCTGACACTCCCTGGAAGGCCAGGAACCAGAATCTCGGTAGCCCAGAGACCTAGTATAGACCAAACAAAAAAGTCAATAGAATGATTCCTTCGATTCTCTGCTATACTCATAGACTGGAGCCTAGCAAAAGTGTCATCAGAGAGGCTTCATCCAGAAACTGATAAGAGTAGATGCAGAGACCCATAGTCAAATTTAGGCAGAGCTCAGAAAATACTGCAGAAAAGAGAGGTTAAAAGATTGCAGAGGCTAGAGGGGTCAAAAGCACAAAAAAACCCAAAAAACAAAAACAAACAAACAAACCCCACAGAATCAACTAACCAGGTCTCAAAGGGTCTCACAGAGATTGAACCGACATTCAGGGAGCCTGCATGGGTCTGACCTAGGTCCTCTGCTTTGCATGTATATTATATTATGGCTATGTTATTTGGTATTTTTTAAGACCCCTAACAGTGGGAGTAGGGGCTGTCTCTGCTTCTTTTGCCTGTTTGGGAGACCATTAGCTTCCTCCTGGGTTGCCTCATCTAGTCTTAATATGAGGGAATGTGACTAGTCTTATTGTAACTTGACACATCATATTTGATTGACATTGTGGGAGCCGTGCCCTTTTCTGAAGGGAAACAGAAGAAAAGTGGATCTCAGGGAGAGGAGAGGTATGTGTGGTGAACTGAGAGAAGAGGTGGTGGGTAAACTGCAGTTGAATATAATACACAAGAAAATAAAATTTAAAAATCTGTCTTTTTATGATACTCTGAGTGGGCAATATCTCCAATTTCACTTTGTGCAGTGGTCTTTCTGCCTACGCCCGGATTTCTGGTGTTTACAAACACCTGGGAGACCAGGAGGAGCAACTGGGTCGCCTTCTGCCACAAAGGCTTCTGGAGGCCTCTCTTCTATAGCAGCCACAAAAGGTAGAGAAGGCTGTTCCACGGAAAGATACCACTCGAGCTCACGGGATACTTGCAAAAGTAGGCCAGAAAAAAAAATTCCCTCAAGGCAGAGACCTGTTTCTACCTCCCTTCCTTAAGCCTCCGAGAACCCGGCCCAGCACTTACTGCTAGGTGGCACTCAGTGAGCTGGTGTCAGCAGCAGACAAAAGGCTATGAAAACAAGGATGTATCTGGAAGCACCAGGATTTGACAAGGACAGGAGCAGAACTTCCAAACACCTGGAAAAGCGTTGGTATCTTCTCCCTGCTGTAAGAAAAACCAGGGCTCCAAGACACGGTTAGGGGCAAACACTAAGGACAGATCATTGTTCCACTGTCAATGGCCCCACAGATTCTCTTTGAAGGGATACCTTGCTGAGCCTAGCTATAGGGGCGAAGGCCTTGGTCTTGCCTGGAAATGAAATGTCAGACTCCCCATGGAAAGTCTTACCCATTCTGAGGAGTGGACATGGCAGGGGGCGGGGGGAGCTGAAGAGGAAAGGGTGGGGCAGGAGGAGGAGAGTGAGTGAGCTCAGGGATAGCTATGTAAAATGAAAAAATACTGTATTTTAAAAATTCTAAAAAGTTGACGATGGCACAGTGCAGCCCACAGTCACTTTAGAATACAGGGAATCCTATGTTCATTGGTTCTGTCTATCTTGAAAACTCTAGCACATTTACCAGCTTTGGGAAACGGATACTTATGGATACATTAGCCTGATATGGACTCTTTTTAAATAGATAGATTATATAGTAACTCCCCACTGTGTTTTATAACACTCTTCAGCAAATATGACTTTAGAGACTCATGTCTTATCTCAATTCTTGTGTGCTTTTTCACACTTGTTTAGATATTGCTAAGTATTGGGTTCTTGGTTAATTATTGTAATCTTGCTCGGCAACTAGATCACGATCTCTACTCTTAAGCCAAATTTGACTCTAAGGAAAAATATTACATTTTTCTCCTTTTCCTTATACAATGTAGACATACCAGGCTGTTGTATCAATTATGCTGCTCTACGCTTCCCACACACTCATTTAATGTGAGATAACTGTGACAAAATAATGAGAAAATTGTATTTTAGTTATTCCTAATATTACCATATATAAATTACAATATCAGTTTCACATACTTTGATATGGCTCTCCTTTTCACTTTCCTTTCATAACAGTTTTTCGTTAGAACGTTAGGTTTGTCAGTAAGTCTAAAAGGAAATGTATTAAACTAAAATGAGTAGAAATATTCTGGAGCTAAAATATACAAATTGATTTTTAAATTGCTTGCATCAAATTATCTCAAGTAAGCAGCTGTGTCATTTTCAATGTAGTAAATTCTCTCTACTTTTACCTATAGCAAAATGGAATGACTATAATATCTTTGTGTCCTCCAAGGTTCATCTGCCAGGTATTTTTGTGGAAGTTCTAATAGCCTGGGTCAAGCATACAGTAGCTAAGCTGATGTAGGTATTGTCCTTTAAAGGAGTTTGTGTAGCTCCAGTAGGCTCCCTATCACTTCCTCTAGATGCAAGTTCTTGTAAAGGAATGGACTTGGCCCTGGGTTCTTCAGTTTTTTTCTTAAGATTATCTCATTGACACATGTTTCTGGCATGATTATTCCTTTCAGGTCAAAGGGCTGAAACTGATTAACTGATTAATTTTGGAATTCCAACTTCTGAACTGCAAACTTTATACAGCATTAAGCTTTGTGGCTCCCTCATGCGTGGTCTTTATTTTGTTGTGAACTGTGACATGCAAAGTCTTAGCACCCTGTTGAAACCACTGAATTGAAATCGTCTCCCTTTCTCACAGTTTATTTACTACACTGTGTTTGTTTACTTTTCCTCTCCCTTTTCTAGAGCAATTCATCACATTTGTTCACATTCATTAGTAAATTTAACTCATTTAATTCTTATTGGTAATGCATTTCTTTCTTACAGAGAAATAAAGATTATACCTTCACCCAAATCATTGATTTTGGATTGGAAGAAATCTACAGGGTTCACAAAGAAAGCAGCAGGGATGGGGGCTTCAAATAAATATACATAACTCAATCAAATTAATCACTTCTTGATCTACTGCAACTTTTACTTTTCTTAAAGGTCTTTATTGTTTAAATGATGAGCAAATTTATGTTAAAAAGAAGAAAATGTAGAAGACATATGAAAAATTTTAGTTTTTTTAATAGAATAAAATTTTCTTTAGATAGTGTGTTTGACTTAGAAAAATGTGTTGGTTCAAGGAAAGTTTCCCTAAGTTCTTCAAGCCAAAACCTGAAACTCTAACATGGTAAAGTCATAATACAGCATCTACAATATACGTTTGGATATAGTGGAAAGAGCACGAATTTTAAGAATTGGTAAGTTGACTCTTGTTTGCACTGTCTGGTAGCTCCACAAATCTAGACAGACAAAGTGTTCATTCATCATGAAACACATTTGTACCTTCAATAGAATGGAAGACTATCATAGCTTTTCCAGAATGGTTGAAAAATACTCATAATCTACATAACAATGAATAAAAGACATGGCGTCAGCTATTTACACTGTTAGATTTCCTAAGTGTAGATGAGATTTCTGAGTAAACCTTTCTATTTTTAATCTCTGTATCTACAGCCCTCAGCACAGAGTAGGTACTACAAAGAATAGACACATTCCTGAAATCTAATGGTCCCTATGGTTACTGTTGAGACAACCTGATATATATGGTTATTTTAAAATGACATTGTTAACATAGTTACATGATGTGTATTTTCTGAAAGAGACTTTTGTATCTGAAGAAGATAGAATTTTTTTAGGAGGAGGCCACTTGGCCACTTACTTCCAAAATAATCACACAGAAACTGTATTAATTAAATTACAAGCTTCTTATTGGATAATCTCTTATATATTGATTTAACCCAATACTATTAATTTGTATATGACCACATGACAGTAGATTACTGGCTGAAGTTCCCAGCATCTGTCTCAGGTGGCTCCATCACTTCTCTCTAACTCAGCACTCCTTTCTCCCAGCATACAGCCTAGCTTTCCCTCTCTAGTTCTGTTCTTCCCTGCCGTAGGCTCAAAGCAGTTCTATATTTATTAATGGTAATCACAGCATACAGAGGGAAATCCCACATTACCTCCCCTTTTCTGTTTAAATGAAAAGGAAGGTTTTAAGTTTAACATTGTAAATTTATATATAACAAAACAGGTATCAAGAAAGAATTATGGTTACAACATTTATATCTACTTTATCTTTTATAATAACTATAATTATAACTATAAAATTTTTAACTCCATCAAAGACTCCAGAATGATATATTTCTCTAGTCTTTGAAAGGTTTGAAGAATGTCTATACAACTGGTTAGTATATACTAACTAACATAACTACAAGCTGTACTATTATAGATGATTATCTATTAACTTACATGTCTTAATTGTATATTACATTTTAAATGAGCTACACCGTCACAATACCTTAATCAAGAGCAGAAATATATATATATATATATATATATATATATATATATATATATATATATATAAAACAAAATTGACCTAAAATTTGTATCAATAAATCAAGATCCATACCAATGCACATATCTATAGCATGTCCCCTTTAAATATAAATAAACATTTATAAACAATATTTGGTAATATGGGCATAGTTTCTCCAAACTGCTTCCTGCTGTTTATTGCTGAAGTGATTTTTTGAGGAGTGTTCAAGGCAACCTTTCAAGGGTCTTGGTCCATCAAACCACATTAGTCTGGATGCAATCCACACATTCTCATCCTCTGTGGAAACAAAAAAAGAACCTCTTTTCCAAAGCAGCATATTCTTAGATCCATATTTTGAAATTAAGATACCTTGAAAGTATAAATGTTGGTTTAGTTTAGCAATCCATAAAAGGAAAAGTCTCTCTGTATTTATCCCCTTCACAGTCAAAAAATTCAAAGAAAACACACTGATACACCATAATTCAGACTGTCTATTTTCTTTCTTTATGTGCATTTTTTTACACCTTTTAAAAACTATGTTTTAATATTTACAAACCATTTATTTCCTTTTATAACTCTCTATACTCTTTTCCTTCTTTCTCTCAAGGTTACATACATTTATCCAATAGTGTGAACCATTTAAAGGTCTTTTATGTCTGAATCTGTCCTATTATATATCTGTAATTCCTTCCTGTCCAGGAGTACTTCTTAAAATGCTACGCATTTCCTAAATCTTAAAAAGTGGCATTACTAGATCAAATACAGTTCTGCCTGTATGCCTCACCCAGTCCAGCAAGGCTGAGAAGCTTGGGCCTCTGAGGGGTACACATACTGCTGCACTTTCAGGCGCACAGCCAGTCCATGTTGACATAAAGCAAGCTGCAGCATGCTGCTCACAAACCCCATCCAAATGCTCTGTCTCCTGAAAGAACCAGAGGTCATGCTGGCAGCACAACCCAGAAAGCTGGGATTTCAAAATGGCATGGCTTTTCTGTTATCACTGATTCAGGAAATCCTCTCTTAAAGGAGACATATCTCTGCTTGCTTCTATCAAACAGAGCCTATCCAAGAAAATGCCACTAGCAAACCATGCTTAACTCTGTTCTTTTGTGTCCAGAATTAATTTTTAAGCCTTTTCAGGTTTTTATGTAGATATAAGGCTCCACGTTGCATGCCAATTTTTAGGAAAAGGCCACTAGGCCAGTTAGACCCAAAATAATCACACAGAAACTATATTAATTAAATCACTGCTCTAATATCTTATTGGCTAATCACTTACATATTAATTTAATCCATTTCTATTAATCTGTATATCGTCACATGACATTGGCTTTCCAGCATCTGTCTCTTGTGGCTACATCACTTCTCTCTAACTCTACCCTTATTTCTTCCAGCATACAGCCTACCTTTCCCTGCCTAGTTCTGTTCTTCTCTGCCATAGGCTCAAAGCAGTTTTTATTTATTAATGATAATCAAGGCATACAGCAATTTTTGAGAAATAAATCTGACTAAAGGCTTCCATGCATATTTGAAGAACTTAACATGTAAGTTATGTTACCCTATAATGATATACTTGAAGTGGAGAGGCAGACAGTTCTTTATCAACATGAGTTAATTGCAGGTGTTTTCTGTATTGAGTGTCATAAAGGAAAAGACAGTGAACAAAAGAGAAGAAAATAAATTAAATACATCTATGGTTTTATGTAGAGACAAGAAAAACAAATTTAAACATCACCTACAGGTTTGTTTGTCTAGATAATTTTATTTCTATTCTGTGGTGGCAGTCAAGTTCTTAGTGAATAAGCTATGTAATTAAAAGGAGACAATGATAAGCCACAATAGTTAGCATCACAAAATCTTGTAACAGACAGATTGAAAAAATGATGGATAGAACCTAGTCAAAGATTATTTTCATTGACATCAAAGAATCTAACCATTCGTTTTCTCTAAGAAGAGTGAATGATACTTTGTAACCCATATGCCTTGTGTGGGGGTCAGTTTGATAGTTGCCTTAGCCCTCTTTGTCATGGTTAGGAAACAGAGGTCTTAGTAGACTGGCATGCAAAGGTTCCCACTGAGCCTCTAATAAGATATTCAGGCAGTTATGATAAACCATTGCAACTCCTTAAAGCTCAGAATGTTAGTGATTGCTGCTATTATTATAAGTCGTACTTCAAGAGTTTGAGTTTTCAAGGCTGCTATTTCTATAAAGGCACAAAGATGTTTCACACAACTTGAGATATTAAGAAGGCTAGTAGCCAATTTTGTGAAACAAAAACAATTGTTAAAAACTGGTGTATTTGATGACTGATGTCGTGATATCTTGTTTGTACTCTAAAAAAACTTGCCTGAAGATCAGAGGGCATGGCTAGCTACCAGTTAACAATAGAGGTCTTGAGTCTGTACAGCCAGGAGAGGAATATAAAGCAGGAAGAGAGAGTATTTTGGCCCTTTTTTGGCTGAGAAGATAGGAATGTAAGAGTTGTCTGTGACTTACTCTTTTCTCTTTCTGATATTTCAACATTTATCCCAATATGTGGTTCTGTGTTTTTATTAGTAAGACCAATTATAAGTTGTGAACATATTGATAAGAAAATGAACTGGAGAAGGAATGTGTGCAATTCTGAAATCTCTTACAGGAGAAAGAGTTGTTTTTGCAGTTGGGACAGAGATCTCTAAAGCACAAGCCAAGAGAAATGGAGATTTTGAAACCATGTTGGTCTTTGAGATATATGGGGCTAGATTTTAGCTAGTATATGACTGGGGTGGAAATAAATGAATTTCCTATTTTGTAATTAAAAATAAAAATTATTGTTTTCAATTATGAATAAATGTAAAAATCATAATAAATCTGAGAAAGATAGAAACACTGGGAAAATTAGGAGGAGATGGATTGGGAGAGTAATCTGGTTGAAGCCTCCTGCTAGCTGACACTCAAGCACATTCTCAGTATTTGCTGGGAAAAATGTCTACAGAAAATATTTCCTTTATGAAGAGACACAGTGAAACAAACTATTAAAGTAATAATGAACCATGTTAACTAGTAAGCCTACCTGATCTCCAGCATGGGCTTACTCTTCTCTCAGATATTTGTTCTTCATTTTCAAATAACAATTAACTTTTGTTTAAAAGTTCCTTAACTTCTCCCAAAACTTCTGCAAATGTGGGCCTTGCTTTATCGATCACAATCCCATTAATCTACATCAGGAACCACCTTCCATGTCTTTCACTAAAACAGACAAGTATATTCATCAAATCTTATATAGTCACTTCAGAAGCCACCAAAACCACACTGCTCAATGAAGATTCTTGGAAGCCCACACCTAATCTTGTGGGTGTGTACTATTTCTTTTTCTGAAACTGGGTATCAGCCCCAAGCTGAAATATGTCTTAATTTTTTTTCCTAAAAATGTACAATTCTGCTTCATGCTACTTTATCCTAAAATTATTTTCTGTGTCAGAGACAAAAATTCTTTTGCCAGGTATAAGTCTGTAAAATTTAGTGCTTGGTTGGTAGCATTGGTGGTGTGCCTTTGGCCCTTGTCCTACTCTCCCTGACACAGTGTGCCTACAAATTTATCACTCACCGGTATTCTCATACCATGCAATTTTCTGAAGATAGTTTATGTTACTACTATTTAAAACCCTTGGGTTTTTACTTCTAGAGACTGAACACAGAGTATCTATCACTCATGTTCAATATTCTATCAAAGAGTTACAGTTATTGTATGTCTACCACATGCATTAATTAAAGACAAAACATGTGCTACCATGATAAAATTCCAATATTAAATGCATTAGTAAATTGCACCAATGTATTTTGCTTCCTTGGTTTTATATGTTTAAAGATATAATTTAAACAAATGTTTAAAAAATTACAGTTCTCAATATATTGGCAAATTGAGTAGAATAAAAATCAAGAATATCTGATATGTAAGTTATAGAAATACATTCTGCAAAGGCCAAACAAGTCATAGGCAAATAGAAAAGCCACAGGGGAATAGAAAGTTAACACTAATAAAATAACACATTTCTAAAACAAGAAAAATTCCATGCTGACACTCTCTACTCTTTAAAACTCAAATAAGGTTACAGGATGACACAGGACTTCCCATTTAAAAATACTCTGTGTCATAGACTCAGGCTTGACTGATGGCTGCTTTTTGAATATCATCCAGTCTGGAGGGGTATCAACATCTTTTGACATTATAATATTCTAATTTGTATTATAAAATTGTTCTGTGGTTACCATTACCTAACTTCTAGTGCTTATTTTCTCATTTGAGTAATATATAAGTTGACCATGGTAGTTCATTCAGACTTTGATTTCTACTTTTGATGTCCACAAATCTCAGATTTTTTTTTATTTTACTTCCACTATAATCAAATGTCTTAAAATTGGACTTCATTGTATATTTTATTCTGTTGATTTATTCCACATTCAAAGCACTGAAAACCACCTACTGTTCACAAATCGATAAAACTGATTTGGTATTGATGATTGCCTCAGGTTTTCAAACACTTTATATATTTAAAATTTTTTCAGATATTAATTCCTAATAAAGTTTTTTCCCATGGTGAACACATGGCATGTGTCTACAGAAATTTAGTCTTTTATTTAGTATAAAATAGTAAAGCAATTACTTTGATCAATTATAGCTTTCACATACTGCATGGAGGAAAATTATAAATTTGTCTTAAAAGCATTTTGGCTAATTTATTTTCTCTGGTAGGGTTTTCAGAGGGTAACATAAGGATATTCCTTGAGATTGTTAATCTTTCTCCTCTATCTTCTTTGTTTCAGCAATGCTAAATGCACATTTTAATCTTGAAACCTAGAAAATTGGGAATATATTTTAAAGCTGCAATCAGATTATTTTTTAAAAAGACATCTGAGCCCTGGAAAAGTTTTCTATATGTGTATAAGGTTTTTTAATGAAAAATCTCACATTTTTGATAAGTTATTGAATTTTACACAATGACATTGTAAATTCATATTTATTTTAAATATATTTATAGAATTTACGATCTCATTGTAATTATCCTGGAGGGAACAAATTTATTCTAAAGAGATTTACTTGTGTTCCTTTTTTTTTTTGCCTTTGAGACTGTTACAAATAATGGGCTTCAAAATTTAAAATTTTCTCATGATGAGAGAAGGAAAAAAGTTTGTGCCTTGTGCCAGCAAGAGGGAAATCTTTTCAGGAAGAAATTTCAAAAAGTTATGGCAACTTGTTAGAACACCTCAAGGAAAGATGAGTGTTGAATCACTGGTGGACTAGATCATACCCTTGCTCAGGAATTCCTAGTTGTGCATTGCTCTTGCTTTCTTTTTTAGTTTCACCTTATTTCAAGACCTGAAAGATAAAGCCAATTTTAAATGTGCCCTCATGGAAAACAAGTGGTTATTAATGTACCATCAAGTTCCCATGTGACCTGAATGCTCACCATGAGTGAGGTGTTATCTGAGCCCCAAAGAATAAACTTGGATACGTTAAGAGACAAGGAGAGTGGCAAGTTTGAGTTTTGAGGGCCATCAAGAACTATGACCACATATTGTATGCTCTGTGATTGGTTGACTAAGGGAAAGAGGACTAGGAAGAGTTTGTAAATATTTACTACATGTTGTACCGGCACCAAATAGAAGTGGCCAGCTGAGCAGAACAGGTACATTTGGGAACAAATTTCAAAAGAGTGTGGTAAATAAAAATCTTCACAGTAGGCAGAAATTAAGTCAAGTTCTTATGGTCAGGCATTTTTATTGTGAGGAAAAGTAGCCAGATATGCAATATATATAGACATGTATGGACTACAGCCAATAATTGGACTGAGTGGTCAGGAATTTGGAAATTTTCTGCTGTGAAAGTAGACAAGAAGGTATTGGTGGGAACAGAGCTCTCCAAGTGAGCAAAATATGTGAAGATAAGTTTTGCCTCTTGTAAACATGGACTAAAAAATAATACCAACAGAGGAGAAATTTGACAATCAAGCAAATAGAATGTTTCATTTTCTGAGTAGTAACCAACACTTTTCTCACCATCCCTGTCATTACCCAATGGTTATGAGCACTGCCACCAAGTTGCCATGAGATGGTGTTTATGTGTGGGCTCAACAACATGGGTTCTTTTCAGAAAGGTTGTCCCTGCTTATAGATTGCCAAACCTGCCAGCAGCTGACATGGTCACTGAGTCTCCAATATGACAACTATTCCTCGGTGATCTCCTAGCAAAATCCTTGTGTCCTAGTCCCACAATCATATGCTGTGCTGGCCTCGAAGCCTTGTTTTCAGAGAAGGCAGTCTATCTTCCAGCAGACACAACACACATTCCATTCTACTGGAAGCTAAGATTTCCACCTCGTCTCTCGGTTCCTGAATTCATTAGTCAAATCGATGAATGAATTAGTGTTAACAGGCATGGTTGATCCAAACTAATATAGGGAAATTGGAATGCTGCTTCACAATGGAGGTGATGAATATGCCTGAATTTCAGGCTGCGCTTTATGGTATTACCATGTCCAGTGGTTAAGGTTAATGGAAAACAAAAATAATGTCCCACGAGTGAAGGTGTAGGTTACCGCTGCAGATAAAGTACTAAGATTGTTGTTGAGGTAGACAATTTGTTGAAGGAGTAATGGAAGAATGTAGTTTTAATAACAGCTAAATACATATACACAGTTTTAAAAATTAAGTTTATAATATCCGTGAGTGATTGTGTCCCATTTTTCCAAGGATATGTTTACATATGTATATGTGTAAGCCAACTAAACATTTGTATTTTTTCTTATTTACCATATAATAAGATATTTATTGAAATAATGTTAACATTATAAAATCTGTATTATATTTAAGCCATGAGTATTAAAAGACAGAATATTTTTAAAAAAACTTTCCTTCTATTCTGGTCCAAGAACAATATATTTTCGGTTGCATGGGATAGTTTATCTTTTAGGCAGACTTATTACCTTTTACTGTCTTTATTTGGGAAGGAAGTATTACATAAGAAAACATGATTATCAAATTAGTAAGGGATGGACTTGTGATAATCTTGATTAACTATTTAATTAGATGTGGTGGGACTAAGAGACATATATCTTGATGGATCTGTAAGGACATCACCAGAACAGATTAAGTCAGAGAGAGAGGCTTTCTTTCAGAGTGTGTGGCACTTCTGGCAGTGGCCCAGGTAAAGAATGTCTGGGTAAAAACAGCGTTGCTTTGCTTGCTTGCCTTCTAGAAGAGAAGGTGAGTGCATTCTCGCTATGTTTGCTGATGATGACATCCTCCTCATATATCAGAACTAGATTCTTCAAAATGAAATAAATACCAGTGGTTCTTGTAGAACCTCTCAGTCCTCCAGGGCCAGGTGGGAACTGCTGACATGGAAGCTTTATGATCTGAAACACTGCTGTGATTTTCACCTCTCCAGGATGCCTTGATGTTGGGCTACACAGCCCATACTGCATAAACCTGCGAATGCATCATTTTCACTAAATTCTTTCTACTGAATTTGTACCTTAGAGAGCTAATGTGGGGATTTATGAGGGTTTTCTTATTTATTCATCTCACCAAAGTGGTTACATTGAGCAAATGCCGTTCTCTGATTTCCACTATATTTTATCTCAATTTGACCAACTGAGGACAAGTAGCTAATTTTAGTAACAGAAGTAAAATCAGGTTTCCCTCTCTGGGATCTTAGTGTTGTTAATAAAATAATTTAGGAATTAACTCACATGGAAGCTCAGGGACACTATTTTTTAGAATTTAAAATGATAAGACTCATTGCAGGAAAGTTAGAAACCCCAGCAGTGGTCAGGAGAAGGCGAAAGAAGAAAAGAAGGAAAACAAAAATATATGCCTATTAAGACATCATGGGAATGAGACCAGAAGGCCCACCACAGGGATGGAGTCTTTGGAGAAAGAGTAAGGAAGCACAAAATGTTGGGAACCAGGGAACCACAAGGTGTTAAGAGAAAAAAAACAAAAACAAAACAACAACAACAACAACAAAAAAAACAGTCACAAAGAACTAAAAAGAAGAAAGGTGGATTGTATGCTTTTTTGAATGGCTCAAAAAAGAAAACTGACATATGAAGCTGCTTACATGCAGTCTGTAAGGTAGCGAACTAAGGAGTGAAAATTTGTGGAGGATGACTTATCTTGCCTATCCTTTTGTGTGGATTAAGATGAGTCATTTCCTAGGTGATTGACCTTGTCTAAATGGATTGTTAAGTCTCCATCCATGTAAGGGTTTTATTCTCTTCACTAGGAGTTTTCCCTTAATGTCCCTTTATGGTTAAATAACTCTAACTTTTTAGGGCTCTGAAGTCTAAGTTCTAAAATTGATAACTCTTATAACATTTTTATAGAATTCATATCAATTGTATTTATCATGTAAAATATTGAGAATGAAAGTTTAGTAAGGCTAATGGGGTTTTATAATGTATTTTACACAATACATTTTCATCATGTTTTTCTCTTTCCCCATCACCATCACCATAAACAAAAAATCCACTCAACTATTTCAGTTGAACTTCCAGTCACTCTTATCTAATGTAAGCTGTTTAGGGGAGGTGAAGGGGATATTGGAACAGATAAGGGTCATTTTTTACATAATGAAGGGATTCTTAGTACATCTTGAGGTATTTGCATTTATATGGCTTTTGTGTCTTGAATAATGCTAATAAAATTTAAAATGTCTTAGAATTGTAGTAATGAAATAATAAATAAAAATAATATTTTTTTTGCCAATGACAGGCAGTTGTTTATAAATGTTCCTTAACCCACAGATTGCTTTCTCCTAGGTTTGTGTTGACTAAACATTCTGAGGACAAAATGAATTATATAAATATTTGAAATTGGCTTAATTCTTCTTTTTCATTATTTTATTTTTAAATGTTTTTAATTGAAATACAGTTATATCGCTTTCCACCCTCTCTTCCTTCTGTCCAGCCTTTTCCAGCTAACCATTTTATAGCCCACCCTATCACCCCACCCTCAAGTGGATAGACTGTTTCTCCTTGATTTTATTTATACACACACACACATGAATACACACAGAGGAGATAGATAGGATATGTTATGTGTATGTACAAAAACATATAAATAAAAACTGTTGAGTCCATTTTTGTTATTTGTGTGGATATGGTTTCAAGGCTGACTGCAAATTCTTTTCTCAGAGATGTGAGCTAAGGAGTTGACTACAATATTCTTAGATTCAGATTCTCTTAGAAATTTCTTAAGGGTAGAAACTCCTGAAATTGCCTTCTGTTGTCATCTGATTTTGTGAATAATTTGAGAACCAATCTTCATCTTTATATTTTAATAATCACACACATACACACATACTTGTAAAAACAGGGAATCTCTGCAAATTATAAATAATTAAGACTCCTTAGAGAAGAAGCATGCCAATTATACTTCCTCTTTTCTTCCCTTTGTAAGAGTTCTGGACATTTCCTACTACTATTGTTCATGAGGAATCTCCAGTCATCAATGGTATCATAAATTCAGCAGCAAGGTAGATGCTCTTAGTGTGTCTCAGGAGTGTTCTGTGTCAGAAATAACCAGTCATATACCTATGTACTTATTTAGATGTGGAATATTATCACCTTAACTGCTTTTCAGCTTAGATATTCCAAACAAAAATGATTATTATAGAATTTAACCACTTCTGCATTAAATTATGCAAGTGACCAAACATATTTATGTTATAATTATGAACTGATTTTAATTTCTTTTAAAATCCAAAGAAGGTATCTTAGAAGACACAATACTTTTATATGTTTCTTGAAATAAAATTATTACTTGCTTTTAGTAATTTGTATTTTAACTCCAACACAGTACATTCCTGTAACAACTAAAAATTATTATTGTTTGAAAAAAAATTTCTTATCAGAGAGTAAAAACAATTGAAAGCACACCTTAAACTTTTTATACTCCCATTGAAACATCTGTGTTTTAAAAGTAGCTAAGTAACGAGTTATATTGTTAATATATCGGTATTTTAATGGAAAAATTAAATATGTGTATTTATCAATCATTAGTAACAAAATAAAAAGGAAAGGAAAAGAAATGATGGTTATTTGTGTTTTGTAGCCTTTTAAAATGTGCTTGAAAGCATTTTAAAAATAAGATGGCATATGTTGTCTAAAATGAATGAGTATTACTCAAATAAAATGTGCTTCCAAGGTGATGCACACACTGTAATTTATTTTTCATGGTTTGAATATAGGGAGGGAGCTACAACATTTTTTAAGACATAAATTGAAGGAACAACCTAAAAGCTTTAGTTGATGTCCTCTAATTCTGAGGAATGTTTGAATCACTAACAGCCAAATCCCTTTAAATGATCTTTGACATTTTAGAAAGAAAATACCATTGAAAAGAAAAAAAATAAAGCTACAGTCATCTAACTTATTTAATTTAGATCTATCAAGAGGAAGCATGCATAATTCAGAATAATGCTGAGAATGTACAAAGTTATACATAGTTTGGTGTTAGAAAATATTAGACGATTGGGGGAAGAGAGCCAAAGTTTATTTTAGATTTTTTTCATCACATTTTATAACAGTTAAGAAACAGAACATTTGCTGCTGCACAGATATCATTTTCCGTACTTTGCAAAGTCATTTACCTATGATCAAAAACAGAATGAATGTTTTTCTAGGAAGTTTTTTTTTAAGAGCCAATACTATTGGTTGTTAAGAATGTAGCATATGGAATGTAAATGGTGAATATTTATTTGTGTAATTGCAATTGCTACATAGGACTGCCATTGAAATTGTACTGCCATTTGTTAAAGAACAGCAAGTTAAATCTATGGGTTGGATATTAGGTTATAAAGCAAAAAACCTCTCTGACACACAGTTCAGAGTCTAACACATAGAGACACTTGGCTGCTGTTACCCACTACACCTTGCAGAAAGCTAGTGGGATGTATTAAATAGGAAAAGAGAGGCTGAAATTAGCTCCCGTAAGTTCAAGTCTTACCCCTAACATTTGATATCCTGGAATAATGATGAAATACCCTTTTCTTTCCATTGCCAGGATATTTAAGAAATAAAAGTGTTGATATTTTGTGACCCAAAATGGATGTACAAACTGCAAATGAATAAAGTATTATCATTTCTACTAACTGTTAGCTAGACCAACTTAAATAATTATGAGTACCATATGCATAAGTATAGGATATTTTAAAAATGACTGAGTTTTACTATATCTATTCATTAAGTTCTTGAGGTTCTAGTTAGAGCAATAAGACAACAAAAGTGGATCAAGGGGATAGAAATTGGAAAAGAAGTCAAACTACTACTATTTGTTAATGATATAATAGTTTGCATAAGTGACCCCAAATATTCTACCAAGGAACTTCTACAATTCATAAATAAACTTAAGTAATATAGCAGGATACAAGATTAACTCAAAAAATCAGTAGCCCTCCTTTATACAGATGAGAAATTGTTGAGAAAGAAATCAGAGAAAAATCACCATTCACAATAGCCACAAGTAGCATAAAATATCTTGGAATAACTCTAACCAAACCAGTGGAAGATCTGTATGACAAGAACTTTAAATCTTCTAAGAAAGAAATTGAAGAAGACACCAGAAAGTGGAAAGATCTTCCATGTTCTTGGTAGATTGTCCATTACTTTGAAATTCATCCTTAGAAAGTTTTCAGGACATCTGTAGAATATATCAACATTTTTTTTCCAAAAATTACAGATGAATTGCTTCACCCTAGTACTAAATTAATACTTTTTCCTCCTAAGAAACCTTATGAGTTAGATAGACCTCCACAGTCTGTTTTACTACTAATATCCAGTTCCTAGTAGGATAGCCCATTCTGCTCTGCTTACAGAATAAAGACATTTTTTTCCTAGTTCTACATACCAGAGTCTTCCACATGCTCCAAACCAATATGGTCCAGTTCCTAACAGCAAAAATCCTGATCCTGATTTATGTATTAGTTACTTTTCCATTGTCATAAAAATGATCTGTGAGGTAAAAGCAGCTAGAAGAGAAAAGTGTTCATTTTGATTTATGGTTGCAGACTATGCTGGATATGTACATGTGGCTGGAGCAAGAAGGTGGCTGATCACATTTCATATGCTCATAGAAAGCAGAGCATCAGCAGGGTAGGGGAAACATTCTTACTTTCTCACCCATGCTGGCTATGAACTTTCAGAGCCTATCTCCAGTGAAGGACTTTCTCCTTCACGGCTCTGTCTACTTCCTTCCTGCTCTAAAACCTCCTCAAACAGTGTCCCCACTTGGACACCATGTCTTCAGATATATGAGCTTATAGGGCAGACATTTTTTATTCAAGTCCCCATACAGTAGAAAGTCTAAGATTGAAAGTTAATCTTTAAAAAAATACCTGAAATCTATAGTAACTTTGTCTAAATGCATGTATCCGCTTTTACCAACAAATTTTAAAATTAACTTTTGAAAAAATAATTACAATGGTGATTACTTGCTGTTATTCTTGCTTAAATAATAACATAAAAGAGGCAAGCACATTGCCTCTGAAGCTATTAAAATATTTAGAATGTGTGGATACTGAAGGGACAGGTTTCTAGAATTGCAGACATAGATATGTGCAAGCCTTACTACCCAAATGCAGAAAGAGGCTTAGTATTTGCTGATTACCAGTTGTTATGAATAAATTACATGGATGTTTCATTTCATGTGATGATGGGGTAACCCTAAAAGTAGAAGTTTTACTTATTTTGTAATACATGCCTCTTGTTTCTTCTTTTCTGTTTATGACCCCATTGCCCTCATATGCTAATAAAATGTATGCATTTCACTTCTCCATGATCTTTCATTGTTTACTGAGCACTACTTAAGCCCATATGGTAGAATTAGAAAAATGCTTCTTAGAAAAAGAAGCTTCCATTTTCTTCTCTTAACTTGGCATCTTGTCACAACCTACATGCAATCTTTCATTCATTAGAGTCATTTTACTTGTTTTTAGAAAAAACAGGACTTTCATTTCCTTATTAACATCATAAGTAAGAAATGAAGAAAAAGAAAAGACTGGAAAAATAAGGTCTTAACTGGAGTTTTCACATTTTATATAGTCTCCAGCTTTTGCTTATTGCCATTTCCTGGGAAATATGCTTAATGCATAGCCTTCACTTCTCAATAAAATTATTAAATGTGTGTAGCCACTCCAACTTTTGCTAATGAATATCTTTTATTCCTTCTCTTGCATTATTATTGTGTCTGGTACTTATTAATGTTCATTCTGTTTTTTTTCCTTTTTTATTGATTTTTATTGAGCTCTACATTTTTATCTCCTCCCTTCCCTGACTCTCTCCTCCCCTTCAACCTTCTCCCAAGATCCCCATGCTTCCAACTTACTCAGGAGATCTTTTTTTTTTTCTACTACCCATGTAGATTAGATCTACGTTTGTCTCTCTTAGGGTCCTCCTTGTTGTCTAGGTTCTCTGGGATTGAAATTTGTGGGCTGGTTTTCTTTGTTTTATGTTTAAAAATCACTTTTGAGTGAGTATATGTGATAATTGTCTTTCTGTGTCTGGTTACCTCATTCAAAACGATGATTTCTAGCTCCATCCATTTGCCTGCAAAATTTGAGATGTCGGTTTATTGTTGTTGTTGTTGTTTCTCCTGTATAGGACTACATTGTGTAAATGAACAACATTTTCCTTATCCATTCTTTGATCAAGGGGCATTTAGGTTGTTTCCAGATTCTGGCTATGGCAAACAAAGCTGCTATGAACATAGTTGAGCACATGTCCTTGTGGCATGATTGAGCATCCTTTGAATATATACCCAAAAGTGGTATTACTGGGTCTTGAGGAAGATTGTTTTCTAATTTTCTGAGAAATCACCACACTGACATCCAAAGGAGCTTATTGTAGACCAGGCTGAGCTTGAACTTCTCATTTCTGCTTTTAAATAAACCTAATTTAGCATGAATTACTGTTATGGAGTATTTTCTGCTCCCTCTACAAATGTCTGCTTAACATGGTATAGGTGTGTAATTATTACTTTTTTCCCTGTTTTTCTTTGAACCCCTACCACTTAGGCTTTCTACATGAACTTTTCCTACTTGTAATTCTCTACGTTTCTACCATATTCTCATATTGTGTCTGAATGCTGAAGTCATGATTCTTTTAAATCAAAGTTTTTCCTTTGGTTCCCAATCTTTTCCTCCAACAGCAGTGCCAGGTAATTCTTTACAGTGAATAATAGTAACTCTGTCTTCCATTAGACTTTTCTATTTCCATGAACTAGAACCATTCATTAGTGTTTAAACTCCAGCAAAAAGGAAAACTCATAATCAAACATGGAGTATGTATATCACACATATATGGGGGACTTTCTAACTTTAGTTCTTTACAAGAGCCTTTTAAGACAATTAAGCTTAGTGTATAACCCAAGCAGTCCTTAAAAGTGTTAACTTCTTGCCTTAGTCACCCAAGTGTTGAGATTACTACCATGTTGTGCTACCATGCTTAATTTTGAATGTAAAAAAAGAAATTCTTTTTAGGTAGGAGACTATTTATCCATCTTTCCCTTATGTTTTTGGTGTGTGCTGAATTCTTAGTTAATATTAATCAACATACTTTAAGTTGAAAAAATGGGAAATATTTCTAATATGAAGAGAGGAGTAAGAACTGTATATATTATATTCCTGTTTATAAACAAGGGCTATTAGATGTTCAGACATAGTTAAAATTAGCAGATTCAATGACTCTTAACAATTTTAATTGATCCCAATGTATCTAGACCAATGCCTCCACTTTATCAAAGAAATATAACCATACTTATATAATCACACATTAAGTATAGAAAGTCTAGTATTTGTCTATTATAAAAACTGCCTTGTTGAAAAGAAAATTGTTCTGACACAATCAACACTGTAAATAAGCCTTACTTGCAGTTATGTGTAAGGGGTCCCATCTAATTTTGCCATTATTTATTTTATTACTAATTGTAGGTTCTTTCTGCCTACCCTCAAGAATGATAATAGCCAAGGAAGAAATCATTATGGGAAGCTCAAACTATACATAACATTAGCATCATCACCATGCATTAAATGTAATTGTAATAAATTATTATTACCCTCAAATAAAGTCTTTGTCCTAGTGTTCCAGAAGGAAGAACAGATTTATCAAATAGATTCTGCTTTGCAATGAAAGGCAATTATTAGCAATTTAGCTGGACCACTTAAACTTATTTAATAGTCAAAAAATGTTAAAGTCCCTTAGAGATTTTGTAGTTAATAGAATTAACCTATCGTGTAATTAGACATGTTTGAATTAAAGTCCTTTTTCAATGATAATACCTAAAGCAGAAATATTCTCTGGGGAGAAAAAATTAGTGTTCACATTAGTGGTAAATTCATTATGATGACCACATTTACTCTTGTGGTCTCTCATCCCTGAAGGATAAGAACTGTATAGATACAAAGGTATGCCCTTGCTAGGTAAAATTTTAGCTTGTTTATAGTTCAAAGAATTTTTAAAATAATTTTGAAGACATAATATTAGTTTTAGGGAAACAATTATGCGTTTTGATTTTTTTCCTGAACCTTTTGGAAATGTGGGTTAAAAAAAAAAAAGTACTGTGGTATGTTGGTAAAGATTGGCAAGAAGTCAACGAAAGAAATGTCATTCTTCATGCAGGCTTTTTGGAAGATGGAGTTCAATATCCCTACCAAGTTTTCATTTTTGAAGGCAATCGTCTGAAACTAGGTATAAGAGCACAGCTAACTCCATAGCAGCTGATGATACTTCCTCATCACTCGTGTGCCCGCTCACAATATTTATACTTATAAAAGTACAAGTACAAACAATCTCATAGCCTTTTTTATGCATTTGCAATTCTAAGTTTAAAATCAGAAACCAACAAACTTAAGTCTTCACTCCATAAGTTCTCCGTATCATGTCTCTCTTCTTGTTGCTTGATGCTGAAATGCTGCTGTTGGCCATTGCGAACACCATAAGTCATAGAGCATCTAGTTTAGAAAATGTTAACTGCATGTTTTTGCACCTGTTTGGCTTAGGAGAGCCCTGCATGGTTCACAGTCATAGTATTATTTAGCACAGTAACATAGACTATGGGTTTATAATTAAATTTCTAGTTTACATTGCTTTGAAATAGTTTGCTTTTCTTAATTTATTTAACTCATCTTACTTGGTTAATCTTATCACTCAGGTTTCAAGAAGCTTTGAAGTTGGATAATAAAAAGATATTTGAAATATTTGAAGGTTCTGAAGTAGTAAATGCCAAGAATATAAATTATGAGTTGTGAAGGATGCTCATGAGGGCTCTAATAATCGCACAGAGAGCATACGAGACAACATCCTGTCAGAGAAGGTCCCATAGGTGAATGTATTCAGGACTCTGGATGCTACTCATTGTCTCCTGGGGATTCTTCTCCCTTCTGTGTGTCTACTCTAACTATGATTCAAATTTGGTGAGAAATCTTGTTGTTGTAGCAGGAGACCTTTATGGTAACCATGGGCTTCAGATTTTGCAACGCAGACAAGGCAGAAAGTAAGGAATTGGGCAGAGGATCTTAGCATTGTGGAAATCTCTACTAGAAAGTTTCCTGATGGAGCTATAGAAGAGGAGTTCCAGCTGAGACCAAAGAACATTTAAACAAACAGCAGTTTTTCTTGCTTGCTAGGAAAACTACAGGGAGTATGAAAAGTCATCTTGATATAATAACTATGCATAACTCTAGAAACAATGATTCCCAAGATTCTAGAGGTCCACACCTCACCACAGGGTTCACATCAAGATTGAAGATTTAATGTCTGACCTGCTGGGTTATGGTCTTTTAGGGATCAATTATTACTTTTGACTTCTCTTTGCTTATATTTTAGGATAGGCATGTTTATCCTACGCCTTTGTTTCTATTATATAAATATGCAATTTGGGACATAGAGATTGAAGAGTACATAAAGCACTTAACTCATAAATAGGAATACTTAATTTTAGAGCCTAAAACTTTGCTGGGCATCACTGTATACCTGCAAACCAGCTTGTTGTGGCGGTGAAATAGGGAGATTTCTAAGGATTGTTGCTTCTAGAATAGCTCCATGCTCAATAGAAGACCAGTTTTGAGAGAATAAAGAAAATAATGATAAAGCAGGATACCTGATATGATTGTTTACCCTCTTCATAAAAAGGTACACAGATACTCAGACATACAGACACATGTATGCCCATACCACATGTCCATCTTTTTGTTTCTTTCACACCCATTTGCATATTCCACACCAGCAGCCTGTTTCTCTGTCTTTCTGTCTCTTCCTATCTCTATCTGTCTCTCTCCCTTCCCCCCCTCATATGAACACACACATACCACACACACACACACACACACACACACACACACACACACACAAAGGGTAAAGCTTTTAGTTGATATTTTTTAAGTTATGGTTAGGGGTTAAATGAGAATAAATTTACCTTAACTATCATATGAAATTTTGGCCATGGATTTTTGAATTTTACGTGTTCAAATTAGGAATAAGACAATTAGGGAAAAATCAATTAATTTTTTATTATAGTAAAACAAGTGTAAACCTTCGGCGTCAGGATAGAAATATACGGTTAATAATGATTTAATTATCTTTGCTAATGTTAATTAAAAGGCTTATTTAAAGAGAATGAATGCAAAATCATTTGCTTTTTAGACTACATAGACATAGTGTTGAGGTTAAAAAATTTAACAGTAACATTTGCATGAAGAACTAATTGAGTAATTACTAGGAGGTTACTATGTGTTAAAATGGAGTGTCAGGACCCAAGGAGTTGTTTACCCAGGCCACAGCAGACACATAAATTTGAATCCAGCACAACCAAGAAAAATAAATAAAGTGCAGTAGAAAACACTGAAGAATATTGGGTTGGAAAAAGACCCTATTGCTAAAGTGCCTTCTGCATAAGTATGAGAGCCTAAGTTTTTATTCCTGATGCCCTGAAAAAGAAGTTAGACATTGCGGTAAGTGCCTGTGAGCACAGAGATAGGAATGCGCAGATAAAGGTTGCTGAAGTTCATTGGTCAGCCAGTGTAGATATTTTAACAATCTCCAGATTCAGTGAAACACCATGTGTAGTGGATGAATGAGAATGATCCCAGAGGCTCATATATTTGAGGGACTGGTCCCCAGTTAGTGAATTGTTTTAAACAGAATAGGAAGTGTTATCTTGTTGGAGATATGTCACTCATGGTGGCCTTTAAAGTTTGAAAAACCCACACTAGGTCCTGTGTCCCAGTCTCCTCTCTGTCTCTGTCTCTGTCTCTCTGTCTCTGTCTCTCTCTCTCTCTCTCTCTCTCTCTCTCTCTCTCTCTCTCTCTCTTTCTTTTCTTTCTCCTCACTGTGGATTAGATATAATCTTTCAGCTACTGGTCTAGTGCTATACATGTTTGTTGGTCACCACATTTCCCATCATGATGATCATGGTTTTACTCTCTGAAATTATAAGCAAACTCCCAATTCAATGCTTTATATGCCTTGGTCATGATATATCTTTGACAGCAATAAAAAAGTAACTAATAAAGTGAGCACTTGTAATTCCAGAGATAGAGTACAGGATAAATAATTGCTGAAAATCTTTTGACAGCTAGTGTAGATAAATCACTAAACTCCATATTCAGTGAGGAACCTTACCTCGAATATAATCAAGAAATACACTCAGTGTTTTACTTTAGTCTACAAACACACACACACACACACCATTAAACACATGCACAAGCATATGCGAACACATGTAAAAATAAATTTAAAAGTAAATGAGAAAAATTGCCAACTGAAACAGTAAACAATTTTACTTATTTCTCATATTATGTTCTTAAGTATAACAAAGTGATATATATTATTTTTCTTAATAGTCTTTTTTCAGTTTGAAGAAAGTATTCACATATGTTGAAAAAATAAAGGTAATTCAGAATAATAGCATTCCGATGTACAATTTAGTATGCATGTGTTTTTCATCAGGAGCAGACTAACACTAGAGCATATTTAAAAATGTATGAGCCCTGTATTTCTTTTGACAAAATTAGTCATAAATATATTTGGCATTTATGAAGAAGGACCAACTCAAGTCACATACACTTGCTCAATACTTGCTCACATAGGCAGAAAACACCTCCTCTCCAGGCGACCTCATAGTTATGAAGGAAGGAGCAGAGGTACATTGACATATTCTGACCACCTGCCGGGATAGCACCGAGTTTACTTAACTTCATAAAGGGGCCAGGCAGTCACCTCCTGATCTAGAAGGTGTGATTAAGCCTTGTTAGTCTCCAAACTCTCTGACCATGAGATATAGTGAGAAATGGGCCTGCATTTCTCGGCCCCCACAAAGACGTAACCAGTAGAGAAAAAGGATGACTCTACTTCAGCGTGAAAAGATAACACAGATTTATATTCTAAGATATAACCTTGAAAAAATGATTATATCTAACTTATCAAGATTCCTCTGGATGGAACCATTCATCAGTATTCAACACACCCTTCATTTGATGGTGTGTGTGTGTGTGTGTGCCTTTGAACTTCCATTGAAGAGAGGATGACCTTGAACATCTGATCCTTTTGCATTCATCTCAGAGGTTCTAGAATTGAAAGTGTGTGGCATCATATCTCATTTATTTAATGCTTGGAATTGAACCCAGTACCTTATATTCATGGCAGGTACTCTAGAAACTGAGTTCCAATCCCAGCCCCCAAATTCAAATTGTTAACATGGCCTATTTTTAATGACATCCATTTATATGCTATGAAATTTAGTTAATTTATTAGAAGATCACAACTTTTATACTTCCAGACTCACTTCCAATGGATATTCACTATCAGAAAAATGATAGGGTAAAAAGAATATTCTAATTAATTTTGATTTGACATACCTTTTCAGCAAAATTTCACTTATACAGTTTCATTTTTTTCTTGTGGAAGTTGAAGAATCAGCCTAGACTTCCTTAGTCTGACACTTGACCATTTGTAATGCTATGTCAATTTATCAATGATGTTGTTACTATGAAATATCTATGATTTATTAACATTTATGATTATGTATGCTGTTCTCTTTATTTTTATGCCTATTTTACATGGAATGTGATGTATTTCAACTTAAGATACAGTAATTAGCAACTTATGCTTAATCCTCCATAAACATTGAGTAAGATCGTACCATAATAAACTGGTTTTAAATTCAAGTCTTTACTAAATTAAGGATTAGTCATTAACAACAATGTCTATCAAAAAGAGAATTTGAAAACAAAAGAACTTGAAGACAGTCCATTAAATCGTAATGATGTATTGATGCTTCTTAAGCAAAACTTTTCCACATTCTTTCAGGACCCATCCATTCTAGAGGTTAATTTATTGCATGCTGAGCATGAGGACACTTTAGTGGTGTAGAATATTAAATTATCTTCAAGATTATTCTTTTTGAGTGAGTTAATAGGGTTCCCTAGAAGAGACTGCTTCATAGCAGAATTCCTAGTATTCTTGTTCTTAAAATCTTTCTACACATGATATTCTGCTAAATTCTCTGATGCTGCTGTGATGCAGATGGAACCAATGGGGCAGTCCATGATCTGGTTATCTTTGCCTTGGGTAGAGTTTGATAATCTCTGTTTTCTGTGAAGAGTAGTTTCTTTGATGAAGGTTGATAACTGTACTTATCTATGGTATAAGGATAAGATACAGAACTATGCTGTTCTAGCAAAATGGCAGTGGTAGATTCTCTTCTAAGATCTCTGACCTCACTATTCCCAGGATATTGGCTAGGTTTCTAGTACTAGGGATTATTTCTCAGTTGATTGAACCCTAAATCCAAATATATAAAGAAGACATTAAGAATGGCAATATCAGTAGACATGCTAATATTGAAAGGGCAAAAATTCACAGGGTCCATACCTTAGATAAAGAACTACAGGCAACTAATGACTACCAAGAGAGGGAACATTAATCTTTCTCAGGGATGAGCCCTCTTATTGGTCACCCAAATAAGGAGTGGTCATCTCAGAAACTGTATAGATACAAACAATAAAATAAAGTCAGAGGGTTGCATTGCATATATATATATATATATATATATATATATATATATATATGTGTGTGTGTGTGTGTGTGTGTGTGTGTGTGTGTGTGTGTGTGTGTATAGAGAGAGAGAGAGAGAGAGGCAGAGAGAGAGGCAGAGAGACAGAGAGAGAGACAGAGAGAGTGCAACAATAATAACAAAAGAAAAGTGGGCTACAAATTTAAAGGGAAGGAGACATATGTGCCAGAGGTGGGGTACCTAGGATGAGCTTGAAGGAATAAAAGAAAGGGGAAAATTGTATAAATTCACTTTAATTAAAACCTATGAAAATTAAAGCAGAATTGATGGGAAGTTTGTCTTTCCATGAGTTTATTTGTAATGAAGAAATGATGCAGATAGGACATGAAAATCTCTGTGGGTACAAAAATACATCTAAGAATGCAACCTTTCAGAAAGTATTTCTCAAAATCTTCTGTTTAGAAATATATTGTGAACAGTCACAAAATAAAGTTCACTTTCTGATGTGGGATTCCCCTCTGTATGCTGTGAATGCCATTTGTTAATAAAGAAACTGTTTTGAGCCTAGAGAAGAGTAGGGCAGAACAGACCTAAGCAGGGAAAACTAAACCAAATGCTGGGAGAAGGAAGGCAGAGTTTAGAAGCCATGGAGCCACCACCAGAGACAGACATGCTGGAACCTTGTTAGTATGCCATGAGCATCGTGGCAAAATATAAAATACTGGAAATGGGTTAATACTAGATGTAAGAGCTAGGTAGTAATACACTTAAGTGATTGGCCAAACAGTGATTTAAATAATAGAGTTTCTGTGTGATTAATTTGGGAGTCTGGGTAGCCAAGAAATGAACAAGTGGCTTCTTACAACAACATTCCTTTTTAAAATTACCTTCAGCTTACAGTCAGCATCTTTCCTTTGTTTTTCTTCATTATGCCACATATTTCAGCATTATAAATATGCTAACATTGCAAGTCTTTAGAAACCATAAGACGTTGAATAAAGTATATGTTCCTTTAATTTAAATAGTATATAAATGAAAATAACAACAAAATATGCCTTAAAAATAAAATCTCCAGATAAAGATCATCATACAATCTCAAGAAGTGTTTCCAGAGAGAGAGTTCGTAAATGTTTTTGAGCAGCACCATTATGCTCTGATAAATCATGCAAACTCTGAAGGTTTGTAATTTAAATGAGAGATATCATTTCAATTTTATGGTTCATAATAGACTTGCAAAACTCTTTTGCATTACTTTACATTCATTTTCCATATTTTCTTATTCTATCTTGGGAAGCCTATCAAGAGGTATGCTACTTACATCTGAGATCTACTGGAAGGAGACCCGAAATATAGCTCTGTGATGGAAAAGCTGAAAAATGAAGCTAATAAGAAAATGATCATCCTGAGATGGCTCACCAATGATTTGCCTTCAAAATGATGCTCCTTTTGGCTTCATTAGAGCAAGTTAGATGAAGCGATTAACCTAGTTATATTTCTCTATTGTTTGAAGAAAAAATATCATTTAAAAGAAGTTTTCCTTACATGTACATACTGTGTCTAGTCTAAGGTTTCACTTTATTTGGTCTGCCATTGCCCATCAACTATAATATCTAAAGAAATATAACTTCCTTATTTTCAATTTATCCTTAATAGGTTTAACAAATGAATTTCAAATGCTACATGATTTTGGATCCAGCACACAGTTGTGTTTTAAAGTTAGCTTTTAACAAAACATACATTTGTATCTTCTAAAAGAGTAAAAGAATCTTTGGTTTTTTAAAATGAAGTTTATTTTTATTTTATGAATTTGAGTGTTCTGCCTAAAACTGTGTACTATTCTCATCCTGTGCCCATGAAGCCTAGGCGAAGGCATCGGATCTTCAGGGATTGCAGATATAGATGACTGAGAGCTGCCATTCTGGTGCTGGATATTAAACCTTGACCTTCTCTAAGAGCAGCAAGCACTCTTAACTACTGATTTCCCTTCTTAGCCTCTATTTACAATTCTTATGTTTTTCCTTTTATTGAAAATAGACTTTTTTCTACATGATATATATGTATCACAGTTCCCCTCACACTATTCCTTCCAGTTCCTTCTGACCTTCCCTCTCATAAAAATCTGTCCTCTTTCTGTATGTCATTAGAAATCAAACAGCCTTCTAAGAGTTAATAATAAATTAAATACAATACAATAAAATATAATATCAAAAGATAAAACAAAGCTAACAGCATTTTAGAACAAAGGTTTATGTCTAGATTGGTATTTATGTTTCTCCTTTGGTAGAATGGAGAGCATCTTCCTTTACCTAAGACTCTAGCACCTAAGTGTGAAGGCTCTAAGTAGGCATCAGCTCTTTTTCTCTGTTTCAATGAGTTATGTAGGCATTGTCTTTAGAGATAGGGAATTGCTATCAGTTTTTGGAGAGTAACTTATAGTCTTTACAACATCCTAAATTCTTTGGGCATTTCCAAAAAAATTCTTGACCAACAATTCAATTAGATGTTGCTCATTCCTAGTGCTGAAATATTAAGTTGGTGACAAAGGATATCCAATTGTGCTAGTTCTGTCTCCATCATTATTTGGTTATTTTATTTAGAATGCCCTCATGAATGCATGGGCTTCAGGAATTATCTAGTGTTTCACAATTTTCAATACAATCTCACAAGTGGCCATTAATGTTTCTCCACATATTCCTTCCTCACCCACATGTTTCTTCATTCTCTATACTTGAGCCTACCAATCCAGCCTTTCCCATCCATCTGTAACTATATATGCTTTTTTTTCCCTGGAGAAATACATCTGCCCCTCCCCAGTCCCTTACTATCTACCTAATCTCTCTGGTTCTATGGTTTATAGTTTGGTTATCATTGAATTAAAGAATAATATTCACATATAAGAAAAACATACAATATTTGTCTTCCTGGGTCTACTTCACTTAGGATGATTTTTTCCAGTTCTATCAATTTGCCTATGATTTTCATTATTTAATTTTTTAAATAGTGGAGTAATACTACATTGTGCAAATGTACCATGTGTTCTTTTATCCATTCATCTGTTGAAAGATATCTATGTTGTTTCCAAATTCTGGTTATTATTAATAAAACAGCTATGGATAGAGTTGAACAATCACCTTTTTGAATGTATGAAGCATACTTTGGGTATATGCCCAAAGGTGGTAGAGCTAAATCTTGAGTTTCATTGACTCCATCTTCCAGAGAAACTTCCACACTGATATTCATGGTAGTTGTAAAAGTGTTCCTGTTTTGCCATATTCTTGCCATCATATGCTGTCATTTTGGGGTACTGGTAAGAGAAAAGGATAAAAGGTAGAGATAGGTCTAGAAAGCTACTACCAAAGATCTTTTTTTTTAAATAATATAAAAACTTGTTACTGTAGAATCCTCCCAAAATATATAAACATGAAAAGAATCTAATTGGAGTTACTAATAGGTGAGAAAGTGTCAAACTAGATCTTCTTTTCCACCAAGAAAAACCTTTAGTGCAAGAAATGAGTTATATCTTGTTGAGTCATTGGATAATGGGATATAAAGCATTTTACTGAAACATCATGTCTATTGCTGAGATTATTGGCTGTTCTCTGCAGACTGATGGTAATGCCCTACTTCTAAATACAGCATTTACATATGTCATAGAACATGGAGAAATCATACCCACTTGAAGCTTCACACCTACTGATTAGCATTCATCATGCTAGAAGATACTATGCATGATATTAGAAGATGAAGGTAATCATCATTATTGCCCAAGTCCAAACCCTGTGACCTACAAGGGTAAACTGTTGTGTAGAATAGTGATACATATGTGATAAAATTTATCTAATCAATCACTTTTTGAAGGATTCTAGGTCCACTCTGTGAGATAGAATTCATACCTAACACCGCTAATGGGACCATTAATCTGAGACTAGGTAGGACTTGGTTCTAGGGAGAAAAACAGCAAGAAACAAACAAAAACAAAAACAAAAAACCTATTACTACTAGAATGCTGAAAGAGCATATCAATAAATGATTTTTAATGACATATAATTATACCTATATCAGTGTCCCTCTCAACCCTAGTCAGAGAAGCTTCTTCTCTTAGCAGGTGGGAATTAACACATAGACGCACAACTGGATAACCTGCAGGGAGCCAGAGATCTTAGAGTACTCTGCCATAAACAGGATGCTTTATCAAGCCCTTACCCTCAAGTATCAGGGATCTATGTGGAAGAAGAGATAGAACGATTTTAAAAACACAGGTGAAATATGATTCAAAGAAAAGATTGTCTCCGGATATATCAAGTCTGGTATGCATATGAACTCAGAAAAACCATGGCTTCCTGTGTAAGGCCTGCACACGTTCAAAGAAGATAGAGTTCCAGCACTGGGACGGGGAAGATAAGTAGATGCTGGGTTCTGTTTTCTACCAAGAAGCCATTTTCAATTGATACTTTGTGGCAAAGGGAAAAAAATGGTTTTCCAAAATGAAGTGTTACTGAATATGTCAAACATTCTACAAGCCAGACAGGAGTAGTTGGCCAACACAAAATGAACGCCATGTTTTCTTAGGAAACTTTTAGTTCATATTTTGTTAGGCAGTTTTTGTTTCAATTGTTCTTCGTTGTGATTTTCATTTTCTGTTTGTGTGTGTACTCATGCTTAATTAATTAATTAATTGAGAGAGAAACAACAAAATGAGGAGTGTCTCTAAGGAGTTGAGGGATGGGGAAAAGCATTCTTAAAATGTATTTTTTAAAAAAGTTAAGTCACACACAGTCATACTCATTCTCTCTGTTACACGGAGGAGATTTTTAAAATCCTATATTGTATACATTAGAAAGGGAAATATGAGAAAGTCATATTGTCTGTAACTGATTTTGTAATTATTTAGAAGATAACCATGAGGAAGGAAGTAAACGCAAGGGTTCAAATTCTTGGCGCCCAAGAACTACTGTTTATTTACTTTGAAAATGTTTTTATTACTTTATAGTCTGCTTCCCTTTCCCCTCTCTAGACACAATGAGAAGAAAAATGGAGGCTGTTAACAGATACCACCAAGGGAACATAAAATTATCATTAATAAACAAAACTATGAAATTTGAACTTATAAATTATCAATAGACTTTCAACACCAAATTTATTAATAACTCAGACTGCTAATCCTGCTAATGAGGCAGAACATAGTTGAACAACAACAGAGCTATTTGTTATGTAAATTGTCTCATGGAGCTTTTTTTTTTGATTCAACATAGGTAAATCTAAAAAGGAATTTCTATTGTCTATGAGATAGACCTAAATATAGTGTTGTAGTACAGTATAAATTAGAAGAATAATGTGTGTATGTGCAATAAATATGTTTTCCTTTGTTCTTGAGACACCTAAAGAGGGAAGCTAGACTCTAAAGCTACGCTTAGCTTTAAAATTAAGATAATTTCAAAGGAGCTGCATTTTTCTTCTGAACATAATTTTCATTTAATTTTTGAGTTATACAGATGATTACTAAATTTTATCTTTAAATATTTAACCTAGAAATATCAAAACAATGAATAGTTGCCACTGAAGCAGTAAGGACAATGACAATCTGTAGACTCTCTCAGGTCAGTAACATTCCCATACTGTTTCAATATAATATTATAGTGAGAGCAATAAAAAAAAAAGTTTCAATGACTTAATCAGGTCCTCCTCATTCTAAGTTAAAAGCCAACTTTGTGTTTCTTCCTTACATATTAAATTGTGAAATATATGGACAATACTTCAAGTGTATTAATCATTTGACGACTAAAAGTACTTTCTGTCATAAAGTAAACAAGCAAATGCATGTCATATTTTCCCCGAGGTACTGATTACACAGTTTACAGACCTCTTTCAAAAGTCAGGAATTTCAGAGAGCCCCTTATTCTCCCCAGATTGAGAAAGGAATAGCATCAGAGTAAACTACATAATATAGAAAAAAGAAAACAAAAGTCATTAGAGGGTCAGAAATCTGAACACACGGAGTCAGGAATACTTTTTATTATCTCCAGCCAGAGTATAAGCTATATTTGGAACCATATATTGTTGGTTTTCTGTTAATAGTTATACTGAGTAATAGTCTCATATTTAAAAAGAAAGCATAAAAGTAGGACTTCAAAGATGAAAATCTTTCTATGTAATTTACAGTTCCATAAAAGAACCTCCAGTATCTACTTATGCACCAAATGACCATTACTCAAGAGGTAAAATTTACTGCATGTTACTGTGTTATAAAAAGTTAAAGAAGCAGAAAATTCTACAGCACCAGACTAAGAGGGGGGCAGAAATAACATAGTGTCAAACTTCACTAGAATAAATACTTTTAAACAGATACTGCAACTAAACTCTACATTCATGAGGCAATGAGAAAGACTGAATATTTTGTTCAAGAATAAAAATGTCAGAAATAGAAATTAAAATAGAAAATTATCATTTTTGTTGTTCATTTCAAAAATAACTGTCTCCCAGTGTAGATAAGCTTGTCTTCAAACTTGCAGCAGTTCACTTTCAGTTCCCAGAGGCTTGAGATTCCAAGTATGCACCACTAAGTCTAACTGTATATACACACAGGCACAAGTAAACACACACACACTCAGAGACACAAGCAACAATACACACAGAGAACAAGATTATCAGAAAGTTACACATACAAAAGGAAACAACAATACACTTTATAACAAATTTATGATATCAATATATGTGTGATATTTTCAAAAAAAAGTATTAGGAGAAAAGAGAAATGTGACTCATTAATTCCAAGACACATACACACAAGCACACATGCACACGTGCATGCACACACACACACACCTACGTGCACACACAGCAGTTAAGGCAGGGAGCACACACCCACATACACAGGAGGGAAGGCAGGGAGAAACCATGAATAATATACTACCAGCTTTTTTATAATCAATCTGCTTTAAACCTGTTTAAATGTGAAAACATGGAAAGAATTCACAAGGTAGAAAGATAACAAAACCATTTAGCACATGAATGGAAAAATCACCAGTGACACTAAATGTCTCATCAGGTACAAGACAGAAGAGCAGTATAATGATCAAACATTCAGAAAGACGGGCAAAAATTATCTAAAACCCTTGATCCTTAGTACCAGTTAACATTAATAGCCAACTTGATACAGTTTAGAATGACCACAAAGAATGTAATTGCCTCTGAGTGGATTACGAATATATCATTGAGGAATTATACTGATTGGGAATTTCTGTAGGAGGGTCCAGTCCTTTGTGGGCAACACCCTTCCTTGGGCAGGTGATCCTGACTATACACAGTAGTTAACTAAGCATGAACCTAAGAGATAGCCTGGAAGGAGCTTTCCTCCATGATATAAGTTTCAAGATCTGGATTTAATTCCTGCTTTGTCTTCCCCCAGTGACAAGCTATGAACCAGAAGTGAACTCTAAATTGGTTATTTTCTTCTCTAACATGCTTTTGATCAGTGTGTTTTATGAAAACAATATAAAAAATGTGAATACCTAGGAACAAGAATTTTTAAGCATTAAAGTAAACCACATATTTTCAGTCAAATAAAGTCCGGCAGGATCAGTCAGTACCAAGAATGTTTAAAAATTAAAATACATATTAGATTATTACTCAGCAGTAAAAAACAAGGACTTCTTGAATTTTGCATACAAATGGATGGAAATAGAAAACACTATCCTGAGTGAGGTAAGCCAGACCCAAAAAGAGGAACATGGGATGTACTCACTCATATTTGGTTTCTAGCCATAAATAAAGGACAATGAGCTTATAATGCATGTTCCTATAGAAGCTAAGTAAGAAGGTGAATCCAAAGACAAACACATAGTCATCCTCATGAATATTAACCTTCATCAGGTGATGAAAGGAGACAGAGACAGAGGAGCACGGGACAGAAATCTCAAGGTCCAAATCAGGAGCAGAAGGAGACGGAGCACGAGCAAGGACCTCAGGACCGCGAGGGGTGCACCCACACACTGAGACAATGGGGATGTTTTATTGGGAACTCACCAAGGCCAGCTGGCCTGGGTCTGAAAAAGCATGGGATAAATCCGGACTAGCTGAACATAGAGGACAATGAGGAATACTGAGAACTCAGGAACAATCGCAGTGGGTTTTTGATCCGACTGCACATACTGGCTTTGGGGGAGCCTAGGCAGTTTGGATGCTCACCTTTGGAGACCTGGATAGAGGTGGGCGGTCCTTGGGCTTCCCACAGGTCAGGGAACCCTGATTGCTCTTCGAGCAGATGAGGGAGGGTGACTTGATCGGGGGAGGGGGAGGGAAATGGGAGGCGGATGGGGGGGGAGGCAGAAATCCTAAATAAATAAATAAATAAATAAATAAATAAATAAATAAATAAAACAAAAAAAAATAAAATTCCATTAGTATTTTGATAGAGGCTTTGAAATTTTAACATATACTACACTATTAGTATTGCACATCAGTAGAGTTAATGTAAATGTATTTAAATATGTAGTTTTAGTACTTTAAAGAAACTAATTTATAAATAAAGATTTACCATATGTTGAGATTTATAATATATGCAGAAATAAAATGTTAGAGGAGGAAATGTGTAAATATACTGCTCTACATAGCTGCCTGACAGTGAAACGCCAAAGTGATGGTGAAGAATGGAGAAATCGCAGTCAGGTGTTGTTGCCACATAACTTTAATCCCAGCACTCAGAAGGCAGAGAAAGCAGATCTCTGTGAGAACAAGGTCAGCTTGGTCTACAAGAGCTAGTTTCAGCACAAGTTCCAAAGCTACAAAGAAGCCTTTCTTATAAAAAAAAAAATGGGGAGAAATCACAAGAAAATTAATGAATGATACAAATTTCTCATTATAACTCATTAAATTAAGTGGAATTTAGTCATAAATATCATTTAGTTACTCCACAAATGCTGACAAATGGAAAATGGAATGAGGAATAGATAATGTAAATCTAGAGTATATAATAAATGGTGTATTTAAATCATAGCAATAAGTAATATCAATAAAAATAAATTAGTTCTTACAGTGATATTTAAAATAAACATCATTTATATTCATGTATCGTGAGGATTTACTCACTCTGTGTGTATAAATGTCTGTCTAGGTGTATGTATGTCCATGATGTGCTTGATGTTCTGATGGAAGCCAGAGAATGCACCAGATGCCCTAGAGTTTGATTCCAAAAGGTTGTGATCCTAGACATTTGTGTTTGGACCTTAATCCCAGTCTTCTAGAAGAGCACCACAGCTTAAGCCCCTAACACAATTAAAAAGACAGCTAACACTTTGTTTATAACTATTATAGATATCAAAATGGCAGGTCAGAAAGATGTTTTATTTACATAACCCCACTTTAGCATGCAACTAGCTTTAAATCCAAGTGTGATGTAGTTCATTTGTATTATATGTCACAAAGCAAAGTCTCACAAAAAAGAAAGCTTACTCTTAATTTAGCTTGAAAAAAATCAACATTTGCCATAAATTTAAATTTCAAACACTAGTTAAGTTCAAATATGCAGAACAGCTTTTTTTACCCCCTCACTTAAAAAAAATTAACCCTAAATTGAAGAAAAGCTGCCTGAATTTAGATTGAAGTCTAATTGATCTTCAGGGTTCTTGTGCTGCTGAAAAGTGATATTAAGTATATAGCAAGCAGCTCACAAATGCTATGCTCTTTTATTCCTTAGCAAATAAGTTTTTTATATCAAGTTCATACAGAAGAAATACAAATGCAATAAACACAAAACATAGAAAATCCTGATTTGAAAAAAAAATTAGGGTTATCATTTGATGCTTTAAAAATAGTGAAAAAGAGAGAATGTACAGATTTGTCCTCAAAATATTTATGGATTTATAAACTATGGATTCTTAGGCAAGAACAATAAAGTAAAGCATAAAGGGATTATTATAATTAGTATAGGGCCAGCTATATTCTCAGGTGCTAAAGCTGTTTGTCACTAAAATTGACTACCTGAGTTCAATTCTCAGGACCTACATGATGGAAGATAAGAATTTACTCTCACATCTTGTTCTCTGTCCTCCTCAAACATACTTCAGTATGCTTCCCTATTTGTATGTATATACATTAAAACACACAGACATCGGTGCACACACTAAATAAATGTAATATTTCAAAAATACATTAATATTATTCTACAGTAAAAGAAATGGTTAACATTGTTTAGACACAATTTGCAGAATGAAGAAAAACACCTGAATAGCATGTATTTTAAGAAGTAAATATTTCACAAAACTGAAGTGAAACAACTCTAAAGAGAAATTAAGACTGAAAACTGAGCAAAGGATCTGCATTAATATTTTTGCTAAATTAAAAACAAAATAAAATAACTCATAGGAATTATAATGCTAAAGGAAGTATTTGAAATAAATACCCCAAATTACTAAGTATCAGTTAATCAAAAACCAAAACCAAGTTATTTCTTTAAATTTATTCCTGCTGGTATTTTTTATGCATTGAAGAGAATTTAGAGAGTTAACACAGTTTTGAAAGGAAAGTAATAATAGTATGGAAAATAGTGTAGAAATTTCCCTAAATAATAAGGATAGAATTCCCTCATGGATCTATCACAGGCAAATGTGTGTATGTCCAAAAGGGGATGAAGTCAGAATTTTGAAGATACATCTGTACTTCAGTGTTCTTGCAGCTATATTTACAATAATCAATGCATGAATTCAACCCTTGTATTCCCCAGACAAGAATTAATAAAAAGATGGTATATATATATATATATGCACATACATACACACACAGTGAAATAGTATTGAATTGTATTCCTGCATGAATCTAGAGCAGAATGTGGCAAATTGATTAGACCAGACAAAGAAACATAGTGGATCATTCTAGTTACTATAATTTAAATTTGTTATATAAAATTAGCTAGAAGAAAGTATTTTAAACATATAAAACCAAAATGTAAGTACATTAAAAAAAAAACCATCACTTTGCTGTCTCTGCAAATACCTTGGCCAGCAGAGAGTTGATCCCCCTGAGCCCAGTAGGAAATCTGGTTTCTTATGAGTCATTAGTCTGAGTTGTTTCAAACATCTAGAGTCTAACCATGGGTGTTTTATTTTAGACATATTTGAGTACATTACAATTTGGTTAAAAACAAAAAGCTTTCTTGGTGTAAAACAATCTCATCTGCACAGAAAAGCATTATTACAAACAACATCAGAGGTTTGTTAGAGTCTCAGGGAGTCCCTGGACATACAGATAACACAGAGGTCACCAAGCTATTAACCATATCTATTTCAAGATTTTTGGGCAGAGATGAAGCTATGCATCTCTTACTTTGAAGAAACAGTACTTCATATTTAAAATTTTTTGATTTCCCTAGTGCTTTTCTGAGCACAAGGATTTTAAGCCCTCTAAATCACATGGTATCATTATTCCACAATGTGAATATATCTCATTTATATTGCATTATATTGTGTAGGTGGTCCTTCTGTCTATGTATTGCTTTCATTGGTTAATGAGTAAAGAAACTACCTTGGTCTGTTGATGGGGCAGCACTTAGGTATGTGGGGGAAAACTGTACTGAATGGTGGGAGAAGGAAGGCAGAACAGGGAGCCACTATGGAGCTTCCACCAGAGTCAGACATGCTGAATCTTTGCTGGTAAGCCACTGCCATGTGGTGATATACAGATTAATAGAAATGGGTTACATTAATATAAGAGTTAGCCAATAAGAAGCTAGAGCTAATGGGCCATACAGTGATTTAATGAATACAGTTTTTGTAAGATTATTTTGGGGCTAAGGGTCCCTCTCTGCAACATATTGTTCTCCATAAAATTGCACACATTTTTATACAGATAAACACTGATAAAGATTTTGTTGTGGCAATCTCCAGGTGAGTCCATCCCTAGTGAAAATAAAATCAAACACCAAAAACTAATTAAATAGACCTAGATCACTAAACATATAAGTCTGCTGTAGTCTATGTTAAGCATGACCAACAAACATATACTAGCTTATAGTTGTGAATGGCTAACATAATTGTGATTTCATAATAGAGTATTCATTGCTCCCTGCATACATACAGGTAGGCATTTTTTAGGTATGATGGGCTATAAAAATGCAGCACACTGCAGTGAATTTATGCTGGCACTACAGGACTCTGCGGACAACCTTGTTAACTGTCTCTCATGACTCTCATTGTTAGGCTGGCTGCCCGGAAGCTGTCACTACACTACCTCTAGCACTTCCTCATTAAACATCAAAGAAGCTCCTTTTCGCAGCAGTAGGAGCCATACTGAATTCTTCACCTTAAAGATATAACCAGTAAAAATTCAGTGAACAACTGATTCTGGGAACCTAGCCTTAATTAATATATATACAAAACAACTTCCACATATAAGTCTCAGGGTGCTACATGGGAAAAAAAGGCAGAAAAATTCTAAGAGCCAGATGAACAGAACAGAAGGTCTATTGTTTGGTTGTATATTCAGGCTATAACAGGGAAGCTACAATCATGAAATCTCAACAACATGGCTGCCTAAACAAGCGCTGAAGAATTTCAACACCAGTTGACATAATACTGTAATCAGGAGAAATTACACAGGTCACATGCAGATGAAGAGCTACAAGTAATTAACAAGTGTTTATAGATGTAGGAGTAGTCTTCCCTACGGATGAACTCTCTGGTGGGTTCCATATAAATACTCAGTGTTCAGCTCTAGAAACAAATATATGAAGAAAACTAGGTCATATTATATAGTTGTTTATTTATGTGTACTTGTAACAAAATGGTTGAAGAAGAAGGGGTCTTGAATTTCAAATTGAGGAAAGTATAAGGCACAGGGTAGGAGGAGAAGTGGGGGATTATATGTAATTATAATTTTAATAGCATGAAAATAAAAAATAAAAATGTTAATTTAAAGCAATTTCTACGTATTAATTCCACTTTCATGCCAACATAAAGACACAAAATCTTAAACTGACTTTGTAAGCCAGAAAAATTATGCATATAATGCAATGAGTAAAAAAAGTAATAAAAATATGCAAGCAACAAAATTAGAACATAAAATTAATCAGAGAAATAATATTTTAGATTAAAAATATAAATAAAGTTTTATTCACATACAAGTCTAAAATTCATCTTGGAAATTTGTAATTCATAATCCTTAGGGATGATTTTTTCTTGTGGTTTACTTGTTAGTTGGAAGAAAATGATGCTCCCTGAAATGTCTTCTATGAGGCAGGTCAGATGGCTCATCTGTTAAGAGTTCTGGCTACTCTTTCAGAGGACCTAACTACAATTCCCAGAATCCAAGTGGCAGCCCATAATCATGTGTAACTTCAGCGCCAGGGATCAAATGTCCTCTTCTGGTCTCTGTGAACATCAGGCATGCATGTGATGCTTGATAATGAATGCAGGCAAAATATTGAAACAGATAAAATAAAATATAATTAAAATGTTTAAAATTTTTCATGCAATGTATTACTTTTAAAATACTTTCAAGTCGGCATGATGAAATTACTTTGACACTTGAACATAAAAATCATCCTCTATTTTCATTAATTGTTATTTAATAATCATTATAATTTTATTTTAATTAAATTATATCTAATCATTTAAACTAAAAATTTAGTGATTAGTATATTCTTTTTCTTTCCCCCTCTCTCTTTTTGTGTATTTTGTGTGTTTGCATGTGTGTGTTTATGTGTGCAAATATGAAATTTATGATGCGTATATGCTTATGCCCATATTCTAGCATACAGGTTCATATGTTCCATTTGTAGGTCATAGGACAAACTTTAGGTGCTATCCTTGCCTTTCTACCTTGTTTGAAACAGGGTCTCTTTGTGACAGCTTAGTGGGCTCTTGCATATTTTGTTGTTGTTGATTTTTTGTCTCTACCCCTTGTGTTTCAGCATTGGTTTGCTTTCTATTCCATATATCTGTGCTGTTATGGCTAGCTTTTATATGAGTTCTGAGAGAGTGTAGCTGTTACTTCCACCCACTGAGCCATCTCCCTAATTTCTTATCAATGCAATATATATTTATGGTATATAAAAACAAAACACTGAAAGATTTTTGAAAGCTATTCCAGGTTAATAGTCATGAGTGTGAATCTTCCTAGTATTTATCACCAAACATTTGAGTAACTTGTTTTAAAATAAAAATTGAAGGAAGAAATACATATGAAAAGATGTTTATAATTTTGAAGTTTTTCAAAAAATATTGGTATTATTAAATTAATTCTACTGTTGAAATTTAAATTCTGGTATTATAGGTACCAAATAATTATCAAATCAAGATGATATCTGTTCCTTTTGGGATAGTTTTCCATGTCTGTTCATGAGGTCATTTTGTAAGAAGAGAAGGTTCTCTTATGGCTTTTTAGCTCAACCTGGGGCATTGATGTTCCATGATTACAACCCCATTATTTATCTTTGACAGAGAGTTGGAAGAAAGTCACTAAGTCCTTCTCTGTGTAAGCAGAGGCACAAGTTCTTGGTTTGATTATTCTATTATTGATGGTGTCAAATTGATCACAGTTTAAACATTTTCTAATTAAAATGTACTATTTTTTATCATTTTCGAATAAATGTGTTTTTTTGTAAATGATTCTTTGATTCTGTATGTGTCAACTTTGTTTTAAGAGTTTCAATTATGATTAGTAATATTATTCAATTAATCACTATAAGAATGCTTCAAAGTATCTAAAGGAATAATTTTATCTAAAATAAATGCATGCCACAAATTCAATTTCATTGTTTCTTAAAATTCTAAATAAATTATTGAGATATTATTTTAAAGGACCTCTTTATTAAAATATCTGAATACAGTTGAAAATAATTTTATAAGATTGTACAGTTTCAGGTGGGAGAATTAAAGGGGTACCTTAAAGATATTTGAATAAATATAAAGGGAAGTAAAAAATATGGGTATAAATTATCAATTATGTTTATAAATGATTTCCTGTGGAGAAAGACAGAAGAAAAGCAAGGAAATTGAACACCAAGTACATTATTTGATTTTATTTTTAATGGTATTGTGGGAGTGTATTTAAATATAGGAATCAACAAAATGAATAAAGTGTCTCTCCTCAAAATAACAAAACAAAAAAATACATTTTTTTCATGGAAACAGATAGCTTTGAAAAGATCCATGGGGAATATCAAATTTTATAGCAGCACAAAGAGAAAAGAAAAGCAGAAAATAGTTTTCAACGAACTAGTAAAAATGAGACTAAAACCTATGTATAGAACTGAAAAATATGAAATACACGAGTGAAGCTTTTAGGGATTCTTAGGAATGAGAATATGAAGCTCATCAAGTGTCTAACTGGGGTTGGGAATAGTGTTCATGGATTTCCAGAAAGAGTTACCACTCGTGTTAAGACATGGGAAACACAATGTGGTATGTGTGTGTGTGTGTGTGTGTGTGTGTGTGTGTATTTGTTTTCGAGATTGGATTTCTCTGAGTAATAGCCCTGGCTATCCTGAAACCCACTTTGTAGACTAGGTTGGCCTAAAGCTCAAAGAGATCCTTCTACCTTTGCCTCCTGATATCCAGGATTAAAGACATGTGTCAAAGTGCCCAGTAAGTCTGACCTCTTATTGTTCAATAACTACTTAGGGCTTTAACCCTAGGAGAGATGAATTCTCTCTCTTAGCAGCCATTGATTATGATGGTTCTTTGTCTAGGGGGTAGAAACTTAGAAGATTTCCCACCTATATGTGAAGCTGATACTGTTAAGAGTTTTGTTGTTACTGTTTGGTTTTGTTTTAATACAGATATTTCTAGAAGGAATGGTCTCACTACAGGGTTCCTACTATTCTGTATTGTAACCTCCACCTACCTACTTATACAATGTTTCCAGGGCCATAGAAGCAAGAACTGTACTACAGATGTAGATAGTAGGGCTGGTCGCCACAAGTACTGTTGATCTCTGCATCATGTTTAGTTCTGTCTTCTGTGGTGGTTTCCTTTGGCTTCAGAGTAGCTTAATTTTTGAGGGATGTTACTTGCGCTTGTTTATGGGTATAAGGATAGGATTTAGACTGTTGTTAGGGATTGTGCTAGTCTTTCAAAGTGGCACAAGATTCTTCTAAGATCCATGACTCCTTTAGTTCTGACAGGTAGCTAGGCTTCCAGTATCTGAAATGATATCCCTTCTATTGAGTAGTCATTAAGACCAATTATCTCAGCTGTTTATATCACAAATATGTGACTTTCTATTATACCTTTAAAAATGTCTTCCCATGCTGATTGTTGTTGTGGAACACAGGTGTCACAGCTGGGTAGGACTATTAAGTACTTTCCCTCCACAGCAGTTTCCAGTATTGAAAAATACTATTGGAATTAGACTTCATCAAGCCTTCTCAATCCAGATAGAATGTATCTGAAGTGTGTGGTTTCTTAAGCTATAGGTTCTTACCTTTAAACTCAAGATGTAAGCAAGAGCAAGAGCAATAGCTCTTGTTTTCTATCCTGTACAACTAGTAGAAAGGGGTTTAATCATTTCTGATACTGTATTCAGACTTTTGATAGACTATAGTTCTTGTAGGAAGCATTGTCAGTCCAAGCAGAATAATTCCATTTAATCTGGTGTGTGTGTGTGTGTGTGTGTGTGTGTGTGTGTGTGTGTGTGTGTGTGTGTGTGCGTGTGTGTGAAGGGGGTGTTTGTTTGTGTATGTTAAATACTGTGAGACTTTGTCATGCAATTTTGGTATTATTTGTCCCTTTTTCCTCATTTTCCTTCTGTATTGACCACCTTCCTTGCCCCCTCCCCAGGGAGAGAATCACTCTCCATTTCTCTCTTTCCCCCTTTATATTACCTAAATCTTGCTAATCCCCTAGCAGGCTTATTTTGGACAAAGAAAATGTAATCTCATACAATTATTTGGGGGAACTAAATCATCCGAAGAGTTTTCAATTACTTGTTAACAGTGTTAAACATTAAGATTCATTAAAATTAATGTTTTTAGACTTCTACTGCTTTAATATGAATTCTACCCTTACAACTTGCCATTGTTTGGTAGAGACAAGAATGGTGCCTGAATAGGGATGTTAGGTTGGTATTACTATTGCTAACAGCATTTTTAACGTTCATCTGGTCCTCCAAACACCTTTTCTTTCACTCATAAAATCATGACATTTTAAAGTAAAAAAGCCAAGCGCAGTGATCTAAAAAGAGTAAATACCAAAAGAATGAATAATCATTCAAATAAATGACTTTTCTCTCTTCTATAATTGTTTTTAAAATGAGAACATTTTACTATTTTGGACCAAATCAAAAGAAGCCTGGAAACAGAGTTTTGTGCATACAGAGACACAAAATTCTATCATTTCACACAGGAAAGAATCTAATCTCTAATTTATTTTTTATTCCTACTTTCAAAATGGTGATAGATTTTGTAATTGATGACTGAGAATAGTGAAAGTTGTTGAATAGCTAGTTTAATGAATAAAACTGCTTATTATTTTTACTTAAATGGGAATTCACACATAATTGGATTTGTAATTCGGTGCCTGGGTCCTTGCCCACCTTACTATCCAAAAAATCTTAGGAAAAAAAAGTCAGAGCATTGTGTTTCTTTTTGGGAGATGTTCATTCCTATAATTTTATCTTGAGCATTTTTAGAGTGCGTGAAACCTTATATATGTAATTTAGCTATACATCTATGGATGGACAAAGACCAAGCAATGACTGAAAAGTCCATAAAAATCTGTTATCTACTTGAAAAAGAATTGACTAACTTTAAGTGTCAGAATTTCTGATAAAAATACCACTTTGTTTCTGAAATATTTTCAAGGGAGCAATATGAATCATAATCTTAACAATATAAATCAAATATAAATAGATGTTCATAATGTTAACCATCTTGACTTTTTGAAAGTCAATTTATTTTTCATTTATCTGTCAGAAGTTTTAACCTATTCTTAGACTGAAGATTGAGATGACAGCAGGAATTTGACCTAATTGCAGAGAAATTTATTTATGACATTTATGAAGCTCAGTAGCAATAAGCTGGAGGAGTTCCTGATACTGTTCCAGAAATTCCTTGCTGAAATTTAAAACAATATTGATACTTTAACTCTTGTAAATTTCTTCTCAGTTTAGCTGTACTTTAGGTAGATACTCTTTCTTGATGATAAAGAACCTTTGAATATTTAAATCATCACCTAGGTAGCTAAGCAAATAAATGATACTTATAGACTCAGAAGAAAAGCATTTTTAAAATCTGTCATGACTAACAAAGAGTAATCTATTCCCTAAAGGACATTTTTTGGGAGTATATGTACATGTCTAGATTTTCTTTTCTCATTAGCAAAGCTCTTTCAATCATTATCTTTTGGAATAATGTGAACTTAGGATATGCTTGAAGATCACTTCTCTATTTTAGAAAGCTTAAAGTTAAAACAGTATACAGGACACTTTATAAACTTAAAAAAATAATGTGCTAAAGTTAGAATCCAATTAATATCTCTGAAATTATAAGTGAGTAACTATGTGTTGATTTTATGAATGTGTAGCTCTAATGATGCAAGAATCATTTTCATGCTCAAATGAAATGTGTCTTTATTCCTCAAAGTAGATTTAGATTTATTGCAGGAGAGATTAGAAAGTATAAACTCCTCATATATACATTCTGTGTCATCAACTTCAATTCACATCAACGTATCACAAAGAAATGGTACACTGTGATAATCAATATGTGGCCATCGAAAAGAATTATCACCCAGACTCCAGAGTTCACATTATAACTCTTTGTCTTACATATTTTATATTACAATACCATATACAACATAAAAATAATATAAATTGTGATAAATAGGAAAGGAAAAGAAGTGTATACTGATCCACTGAAATATAATGATAAAAAATCAATTTAATGATATTTGAATGTACCTACAGTTTATGAAATAGTTTTGATATGTATTGCACATGTGTTTATGTGTTTGGGAAAGTAATGTGAATGTTTGGTTGTGTGTGGAGGCCTGGGGTCAATGTCAGGCATCTTTTTCAACTATGCTCCATGGCATGTTTTATTTTAATTTTATTTTTTATTAGATCTCTCACTCAACTTACAGCTCACTGATTTGTTCACCTAGATTTCATATTCAGTTATTCCAGGTGAATTTCCCATCTCCATCTGCTACCTCTGCAATAGAGAAACTGGGTGTTTGCAATCACACAAGAGTTTTTTAAAAGGTTAAAAAAATGCACATTAGCAAATGAGTAACTGTTTTAGCACAGATATTTTAAATAGTTAAGTTGAATTACTTATCTTTGTATTCATTAACAAAGATCCAATAAGACATCATGAGGGTGTAATTTGTAGGAGAGAATATTTAGTATATTTTCAGTTTTCATAGCCTTCCAAAAATTTAACAGCTCCCAAAAGAGTCCTGTCATCTCTTTGTAAATAATTTTTTTTGTGCTCTCTCTTCCCAAGTCTTGTCAATTTCTAATAAAATGTCAATTTCTATGATTTTGGTATAAATTTTTTAGGAAATTAATCGTATATGCTTTTTCTACTCAGCTTTTAAAACTAATTATAGTATATTTATTTTTATCTGCATGTGTATATTGTTGCCACGAACAATCCTGTTTTATACGCTTTTTATTTAAATGTGCTTCTGATCCTCTTGGCTATATACCTGGTACACACACACACACACACACACACACACACACACACACACACACACCAGGGATAGAATTGCTTTATGATAAAATAAAATGAGAGTTTCTTTTAAAAAACAGCAAAATTGCTTTCCAAAATAGTTCTATGGCCACAAACAAAGTTGACAATTTAGGTTTCTTTATATCCTCACCACCTTTTTGTTTCTTGCATTCAAGTTATCCTGGTTGACTGCAAAGTAGTATTTCATTTTAAATTCTTTGATAACTACTTTGTATGTGTTTTTAAATGGGCATTTTTTGTAGCCTTTTTGGCAATTCTGTTTATTAAAGTACTTTGCCCATGTTCTAATTATGTTAGGCATGTTATTATTCTTAAGCTGCAATTTTGAAAATATATGTTCCAGATACAAATCAGGAAATAACTCTCAGGGATTTTAGTTTTGCTTTTTTATATTGTTGTCTTTTTTTTTTTTTGGTTGTTGATAGAATAATGTATTTTCTGAGAGCAATGATTCATAATAGAAAGGACTTGACTTTGCTATGGTTTGGGAGTGAATAGCAACGATGTGCTTGCTTTCTTGCCATATTTTCATGCTTAAAAACACAGAGTGGAGATGCATTATGGATTGTGAAGAAGAGACAACATATGGTCGGAGTGGAATTGAAAGAACAAAACAAGGAACAAGTCTGAAACCACCTAAGAGCCATCTCACAGTAAACAATTCTTCCTCTGAGAAGTGACACAGCCTCAAGAGAAAAAGCAGCAAGGCACCATAACTTTCCAACACTCTGATGAGGAAAGCAAATCCTAAAGTTAATAATCACACCATACAGCTCTTTCACTTGGCTGTTTGGTTATGCTTGACTTGAGTCAAGATAAATCCATTTTTCTGACATTTTTGCACTAGAATTAAAAATGGAATAACAAACTAGCACGATCATTTGCAAGAATAACTCACAAATTTCTAGATTCATATTTTGGTGATATGGCATTTTTATTTGAGATTTCACTGGTTATTTTGTACCATTTTTAGACCTCTGCTTTCAATGTAAATCTTCATAGTGAACCTTAGAAATATTGGCTTGCCAAATTTGTTAGGTGTGTTTTACTTCATGTCTGCAAAGCCTATTTTTTCTGTCTTGTTTTAATTTCTCCTCAATGCTTTTTACCAAACCAGGGGTTTAATGCAAGGACAATTTATGGTTACACAGTTCGGAGTGATAATATTATAATTGTTGCTTTATCACTGCCAGTTTTCTCTAAAACATCGACAGGAGCATTCTCTAGCTCCCTTGTTTCTGTTGCATTTTGAAGTCATCAATGTCTTTTGGGTTTTCCAGTGTAGAATTCAGTCTCTGATTCTGTTCATAGCACTTACCTAATCTATGTTCTTCACTGTTCATCACACACAGTGCACACATGCACACACACCACACACACACACACACAAAGTAAAACTGTACCAAAAGCTTAAAATAAAATTTTTAAAATTAAATAACAATTCTAGTAATGTACATATCAAACTCACTTAAAAAGTTTAGGACTCCATATATCTGATATAAGAAGCCATGGTAAAGTGACACTTTGGGTCTCCTGATGCTGACAGTCCAGGCAATAATGCAAATTGAGCATAGCCAGTTTCAGATGGTTCTATGTTGTTCATCTGACTTACCCCTATACTGATGTTATCAAACCTTACTTTTTCCCTCAGAACCTCATCATAATGGTCCATTCATTAAAGCAATGAAGATAATTCCTGACACAATTTTGTATATCAAATGTATTTGTTCCATGACAAAATGGATAAATTATTGAAAATAAGGATTTCTACCCATTCTTACACAGCTGTTCATTTTAATACAATTAGCTCTTAAATTTTAGTATTTATTAGCTTACACACACTTCTGAATGCTTTAGCTAACCACATTACTTTGGTTTAGGTCACACAAAATATTCAAATGTTCTACTATCCACTGCATCTTTTCCAATGCCTGCCATGTTAAAGTTTAAAATAGCAAATAGATTCAAATCATATTATAGTTAGTCTTTATGCTAGAGTGTTGTGAAGGGCAAAAACGCTCATGCTGAATGTGACTTGAAAAAATTAAAACACCTTAAAATATTTTAAATATCTATTTTTCAACATGTAGAAATGTTCATTAGCATTATTTATAAATATAATTAAATGAAAATATTGTTATATTTAAAATTATCTTGTTTACCTTGTCTAACTGTTATTCTACATACAATGATATGTTTATGTTTCCAACCTTTATCTGTATATTTTAATTTAATTAATGTTAAGGCAGAAATAAAAATTATTGATAATTTATTTAATCATGATTTGAGTGTAACTATATATTTAATTTCATTAAAGCATTTCAAATTTTTGATTTCTTATGATGGTCCAACTAAGCTACATCCATACTCTAATTAAATATAATTAAATATTTTAGATTTTATTCATTACTCATGTTTGTCAACATATCACTAGTAATGACTCTAAATGGTACAAGTGCAATAAAAAATATTCTCTAAGGAGATGCCTAAAAAATCAGTCTTTCTTTTTCTTCTATGCAGTAAGAAAGGAATCTTGAAACTAATATACTCAACCTAAGCATCTCTTTCTCCCAAATAGCAGCAACAGCAACATATTTTAAATATTTTCTAATATATCTTTTACATGTTTATACTTCAAAAGATGAAAATAGTTATATGAAACACCCAGGTCCTGTAGTAATAGGGGGCGGCGGCAGGGCTGCGTCCCCAAATCCCCAGCCGCCTGGCTCGGCTAGCTTATGCCCCAAATAATTACACGGACACTGTATTCTTTTAAACACTGCTCTGGCCCATTTCTAATCATCTGTGTAGCGCCCCTAGGTGCGCTTACCGGGAAGATTCTAGCCTAAGTCCATCCTGGGTCGGAGCTTCATAGCGTGCGTCTTCCCTGGAGCAGGTAGCATGGCGTCTCTCTGAAGGCGTCTGCTCTGGAGAGGAGAGCTGTCGAGTCTGACCTCACTTCCTCTTCCTCCCGGCATTCTGTTCTGTTTACTCCACCCACAGGGCCAAACAGTTTCTTTATTGCTTAACCAATGAAATCAACAGATTGATATATGACACTCCCACATCAAGGTCCCACTTTCATTATTATATGTTAAGATTTGTTCTATGCTTTTTCATTCTCATTCTTTGTGGTTCTGCTAATTTGACGTTAGTTATTGGCACAGGCATAAGTAGTACTATTTTCTAGGTTAAATTTGTAAATTCATAGCTAATTTTTGCTTGGTTGGAAATATATTGAATATTTTGCTATATACAGATCCCCCCTTCCACATCCCCAATTTGACAGTACTCTAGAATGAACATGACAGTAAATTAGTGTCTGGAGAAAACTTAATTATATAAGTTAGCAAATGTTCTATATGCTTTTTAATATGTATTTTATTTAATGCTTTTATTCCAAAACTTTTGTTTGTAACCTGAAAAGCAGCTGATGTTCCATCAGGTACTTCTTTTGCTAATGTCTGCATAAATTGCCCTTCTCGCAAATCTTTAAGTCTAGCTCAAATCTATTGACCTTATCAGATGTAGTTTCTATACTGGGAATAATTGGGATAGAAGAAGGAGAAAAAGTACAGCTCAATGGTCCAGAAAATATATTTAATAAAATTATAGAAGAAAACTTTCCCAACCTAAAGAAAGATATTCCTTTGAAGGTTCAAGAAGTATACAGAACACCGAATAGACTGGACCAAAAAAAAAAAAAAAAACATCTCCTCGCCATATAATAATCAAAACACAAAACATACAGAATAAAGAAAGAATATTAAGAGCTGCAAAGGAAAAGGGTCAAGTTACTTATAAGGGTAAACCTATCAGACTTACACCTGACTTCTCTATGGAAACCATGAAAGCCAGAAGGTCCTGGATAGATGTACTTCAGAAACTAAGAGACCATGGATGCAAGCCCAGATTACTATACCCAGCCAAACTTCCGTTCACTATAAATGGAGAAATCAAAATTTTCCAGGATAAAAACAAATTTAAACAATACGTAGCCACAAATCCAGCCATAAAGAAAGTAATAGAAGGAAAATCACAAACCAAGGAATCCAACAATGACCACAATAACTCAAACATCTAGAGACCCTTCACCAGCACAACTCAAAGAAGGGAAACACACAAACTCTACTACTAAAAAAGTGACCGAAGTTAACAACCACTGGTCATTAATATCACTTAATGTCAATGGACTCAACTCACCTATAAAAAGGCACAGGCTAAAAGATTGGATACGAAAACAGGATCCAACATTCTGCTGTTTACAAGAAACACACCTTAACCACAAAGACAGGCACCTACTCAGAGTAAAGGGCTGGGAAAAGGCCTATCAAGCAAATGGACCCAAGAAACAAGCAGGTATGGCCATACTAATTTCTAACAAAGTTGACTTAAAACTTAAATCAATCAGAAAAGATAGAGAGGGAAATTTTATACTCATAACAGGAACAATTCATCAGGATGAAGTCTCAATCCTGAATATCTATGCCCCTAATATAAAAGCACCCACGTACGTAAAAGAAACATTACTAAAACTCAAGGCTGCCATCAAATGGCACACACTAATAGTAGGAGACTTCAACACTCCTCTCTCACCAATGGACAGGTCAATCAGACAGAAACCTAACAGAGAAATAAGAGAATTAATGGAGGTAATGAATCAAATGGACTTAACAGACATCTATAGAACATTCCACCCAAATAGGAAAGAATATACCTTCTTCTCTGCAGCTCATGGAACCTTCTCGAAAATTGACCACATACTCGGTAACAAAGCAAACTTCCACAGTTACAAAAAAATATTTGTAACCTCCTGCGTCTTATCAGACCACCATGGATTAAAGTTAGAATTTAACAACAATGCTACCCCCAGAAAGCCTACAAACTCATGGAAACTGAACAGTCAACTTCTGAACCACACCTGGATCAAGGAAGAAATAAAGAAAGAAATTAAAGTCTTCCTTGAATTCAATGAAAATAAAGAAACAACCTATTCAAACTTATGGGACACTATGAAAGCAGTCCTGAGAGGAAAGTTCATAGCACTAAGTGCCCACTTAAAGAAAACAGAGAAAGCACACATTGGAGACTTAACAGCCCACCTGAAAGCTCTAGAAAAAAAAGAAGCAGACTCACCTAGGAGGAGTAGAAGACTTGAAATAAACAAACTGAGGGCTGAAATCAACAAAATAGAAACACAGAAACCAATCCAAACAATCAATGAAACAAAAATCTGGTTCCTAGAGAAAATCAACAAAATTGATAAACCCCTATCCAAACTAATCAAATGGCAGAGAGAGAATATGCAAATTAATAAGATCAGAAATAAAAAGGGGGACATAACCACAGACACAGAGGAAATTCAGAGAATCATTATATCTTACTACAAAAGCCTGTATGCCACAAAACTGGAAAATGTAAAAGAAATGGACACGTTTTTAGATAAATACCATATACCAAAGCTAAACCAGGACCAGGTGAACAATCTAAATAGACCTGTTAGTCTCAAAGAATTAGAAGCTGTCATCAAAAACCTCCCTACCAAAAAAAGCCCAGGACCAGATGGTTTCAATGGAATGCAATTTCTATGTTTTCTACAGACATACCTTCAGAAAGCATGATGAACATTATTCATTTTCTACTCTTTTATTGCACTTACCTTATTTTTATATCTACAGTTTCAGACTCTTCTCTTGAACTCATTGTGTCCCTGATTCAGATATAAGGGGAAAATGTGTTTGTTTTGGTTGTTGGTTTAAGCTATGACATATCCCTTGCATGAATAAATGATTTGATTTTACTACTGAAGAGTGAAACTAAGTTTTAATAATTTTATACTTTGAAATTGTGCTCACAATGATAAACAGTAATGTCACCATTTGGCTGTTCCTCTTGGTCATGATTTTGCCCAGGTAAGACAGATTTATGGCTGAGGTCTAAACTATAAATTAGTGCCTGCCATGGTTAATCTCATAAATGTTCCAGAGATTTGGCAGTATGTTGTGCTTATAAAGGGAGGATGTGTTCTCCACTGTGTGTGGCTGTTCTGTGGAAATTCTGATCCTTTGCTAAGGTCAAATTGAAGACATTTCTAAAAGGTAATCGCATGTAAGGCTTGTTTTGAAAACTAACATACAGAAAGTATAGTGCAGATAAACTATAATTCCTTCCACGGGGTTTACGCTGTAGAAACCAAATGCAAATTGACCAGCAAATATGTGGGCCTGGCCAGACTGAAGAATGGAAGAGATGATCTGTTTGCGGGCCAGCAGTCTATCCTCTGATTAGTAGATGATCATTTGGCACCCTAGAACACAGAGATGATTGACTCTACATGACCAACATTTCACAGATCCCTACCCTGGTGCAGGTAAGCGGTGGGTAATTACTTTAGCTACCCGAGGGGAAAGGAGGGAGCAGGTGTTAAGCTGCCAGCGCTTCTTCAGTTTCAGCTCATTTCAAATCAAAATGCAGCTACCGGTAGGAGCCAAGAAATTTGGGTCAGTTGAGATTTTTGCCATCTCAATTTTGGGAATTATAATTGAGTTTTTGCCTCTCTGACCTGATTCTTTCGAATGCATTCCCACATCGGTAACTTTCAAATTTTAACTTTTCCTGAAGCTCTTTGTATTCTCTTTAGAATCACTGAGTACAGAGCTCACAGACTGTGTCAGTAACAACTGACAAATTTGTCTTCTGAGAGATTTACTGCATCAACTTACTTGACAAAGAGCTGCTCACTGAAAGGACAGACATGTCTGTCAGTTTCATCTACAAAAGACTAAGGAGTGAAGTGATTAAAATTAAAGATCATGGGGGAGAAAGTGAAAGGTAGTAAAAAGTGATCTTTCTAATCCTAGCTTTTTTTTTTTCAAAACAGGACTTAGAAAGAATGTAATAGTCAAGTCCTAAATGAGACTAATCTTCAGGTATTACTCCAAATGAACTACCATGCATAGCTATCCCTTTAATCTGTTCCTGCTTATATTTACTACATATGTTTGTTCACGGCACATTCCTATACATGTCTCCTTTCCTAACAAGTGCATCTCCTGCTAATAGGGGTTTACCAGGTCAAGTATGTGACGGTGCAGACCTGTTCACTTACAATGTGGTTAAGTCCACTATTAAGGGAGGGTTACTTTCTTAGAAGTATTATGTGATTTCCTGGATTTTTTTAAAAGAATATTACCTATGTGGGCAAACATAGATATTAATATGCACACATTTCCTTTAGTTAATGTCTGTATATAGATAATATTTTAAAGGATATATAAATACAGAGGTAGTGACTTTAAGAAAAGGTTATGCTTCACTGAATTCTTTTGTGTTTTATTTTAATATTTATTTTTTTCTAACTTCAATTTCAGGTTGCAGACTTTTCACTTCTTACTACTGGTTTAGGATATGACTTAATTTTTTTTCTGCCTCTGTTTATTCGCCCTTTTCAATATACTTTAGCTCAGGGAAAGAGATAATTGCTTTTGTAGAATTATGTAACCATCTATTTGGAGTAATTTTTGTAGATTATCTTATTGCTAAGAGAAAAATCTTTTGTTTGCAACTCATGCTTCAGTTATATTTGAGATAGTGCCAGAGTTTGTTGAATACAAAACCTAAAAAGCTCAGTAGAATTATGGTTTTAAGCTTGCTTATATTTTAGAATTGTTTTTATATTAATAGTTTATATCATCTCATATGGATATTTTATCATATAACTCTACTACTCAAAAGCATAATCTATAAATTTGGATGAACTTGAATGACGTAGTATTCTATCCATAATGATAGTGTATATATACTTTAGAGAATTAACTGTTCTCTACAATTACTTAGCCAAATTCTAAAATAATAGTAAAATGGTAATCATATCTTTATTATTTTGCTGCTTTAAATTTTTTTCAGCTTGCTTGTGTTTTGTTGTTAATATTGTGTTCAAAAACAAAGGCCTACTGTATGATAGCTAAGGCTATCATAAAAAAGTGATAAATGCTTAGGAAACAGTTTAATTTATAAAAAATTTTAAGATTCTTCATGTCATGTCATTGACCCAATCTAGATGAAACAAGTTTATTGAGAATATAAAAGTTTATGGGAATAACTATTCATCTTGAATTTGTCATATCAGGGATAGTGCTAAGATCTTAATAATTAGATAACTTGGTCAGTAAATTGCTTGTCTTGTAATTTGTTTGATTCCAAAAATTCCATGTTAAAATTTCCAGGCATGTCATCAAGTGCTTATAATCTTCATACTCATAAGACAAAGAAACAGATTCCTGGGACTTGGGGTCTAGGTAACCCAGTCATTTGATGAGTTCCAGGCATGTGGTAGATTCTGCCTTAAAAAAAAAAGTTGGATGTCTCCTAAAAGAGGATATCCAATGTTGTTGTCTGATCATGTGTACGTATGCACATACTTGTGAATCGGCATAGATACTACACACACACACACACACACAAACTCACACATGCAGACACAAACATACAGAGAGAGAGAGAGAGAGAGAGAGAGCTTAAACTAAATTTTATGTAAAACACAATACTTAAAATGAAATACAGCATTCTTTTAAGATATCTATTGCCTTCTATAGCTGCAATTTTCTTTTCCTTAGGACTTTTTTCCCCTGAAAAATTGTCTGACCCACTGATAATGTAAGGAAATTTAATTAATTTTTAGCATGCTTGTTAAGTAATATAAAATCAGTACATACAAACATACAACAGATACAAAATATAACATTTGACTCAAAGCAAAAAATGGAGAAGTGTCCTTGTTTGCTTTCTGTTATTGTGATAAATGCCATGATCAAGAGTAAGGATGGGAAGGAAAAGGCTTGTTTCCTATTGTACTTGTGGGTCACACTCTGCAGGTAGGGCAGGAACTCAAGGGGGATCCAGATGGCAGAAACTGAAGCAGTGATCATAGAAGAACATAACCTACTGGTTTGCTTTCTCCTGGTGCATGCTCAGGCAGCTTTCTGTACACCTGATTGCCACCATCACAGAGGTGCTATTTACATTTATGTTGAACCCTCCGGAATCACTTGGCAATAAAGACAATTCTCCAAAGTTCAATCTGGGCAATCACTCAATTGTGATTCCTCTTCCCAAGTGAATTTTGACTTGGATAGATATAAACCATTATGTTCCCAGACTTTAGGCACACTTTGATGAGCAAACTTAGCCTTCACTAAGAGAACTTCTATTAACCTGGCATTTCCCACCAGGTGAGTGTTGTTACTGTGACCTTCAGCCTTACCTTGTTTTTTTTTTCTGTTATATTAATGAAGGAAAGTGAGAGAAAAACAAGTGACACACTTTAGCCTCAGCCATATCAGAAAGAAGGTTTATTCAAAAACATATATGCTTCATAAATCATTTGCTCTTAATAATACTATATCAAATATCAGTCACTATCCACGTTTGAATGGTTTTACATATATTACTGGAGGTATGATGGATTATATGATAAAATTTTCTTTATTAAATATTTAAAAACATTTCTACAAAGCTTATATACAAAGTCAAGAGAATTATTATTTTATAAGTTAGAAACTGACATCTCTTGGAAATTGAAGCAGCACAGCATTAAAGCTTAAAACACTGCAGTCTGAGACAGATCTATATTGGAAAGCATATGGTAATGCTTTGGGTGACAAGAAAGCCTCAGGATACTGGGAGGTAAACTGGGATTTGAGATTTTATGAAAAGTTTAATTTACAGAAGTTTCCATTATATGACCATTATGTTTGATTAAAAAGAAACAATATGTCTCAAATGACTAGGGTGTTCTGGTTTATTGAAAAGAATTTTGTCCAAAAACATTAATTCTAAACAAGCATAAACAGTAATCAGGTCAGTTAGTAATGGGTAGCTGGAAGTTGTTCTTGATGAAAAATTCTACTAAAAACAAGAGTATCTGTTACCTGTCTATACATAATTTACATACCTAACATTTGTTTAGTTATGTTTCATCTGTCTGTTACTCATTCATCTTTCATCTGTTTGCTATTATCTATCTATCTATCTATCTATCTATCTATCTATCTATCTATCTATCTATCTATCTATCTATCTATCATCTATCACCAATCTACCATCTATCTATCTTCTGTGTATTTATGTATATATCTAACTGTTTTCTATCAATGTAGCTATTAATCTTCCATCTATCAATCATCTGTCATAAAATCTTCTCCTATCTAGTGATCCATTCATTTATCCAATTAGCTGGTTAGCTACAGTACAGAATTTTTTGATAAAATAAGATCAGTATTTTGGCTTCTGTGAAATTTTTGATTTGGGCGTGGGGCATAGGAAATGTATCCCTTAGTTTTCTAGTGGTGAGACCTATAATTGACTATCCCAACAACTGTACCATTAAATACATCATTGATTTCACACATATGATATACTTCCCAGCTTCTATGAAGCAAAAGGTCACCAGGACATGGATATAAATATGGATCTGTTACTGGGAAACAAAAGGGAACTTTGATGTTATTTATTTATTTATTGCTTATGAGATACTGTGTTACTTAAGCTCAGTATTTGTGGTGTTCAGCCTCAATCCAAGCAACTTCTTTCCTCCACCTTCTCTAGCTTCTCTCTTTCACAACTATTGGAAGGAGATGGCTCCTGGTTATTTCTTTACTCATATGTTGTAAGGCTAGCGAGTTTTTTGATGCCTACTTCCATTTTGTGGTCTGCCTCTTTTATGACTTGAACTAACAAAGCAATGGCTGATCGCTTCTACTTATATGAAATATGACATATAGAAGGAGAAACTGGCTTTTAGAATGAAAATAGGTGAAGAAAAACATTGACTCTGAACAACAAGCATTTGACAACTTAGAAATCAGAAAGACATTACAAATGATATATTAATGTCAAGTTTCAAAATAAAAATTTGATCACTCCCAATAGGGTAAATGAAGACAAAACCGTTCTCTTAGACATTGAAAATACTTGTGATAATAATTTCAGTGTTAGTAGCTGATAAATTATATCCTGTCATAATTTTCATAGCTGTTTTTAAGTGTTCTATAAGTTAGTATTTTTTTAAAAAGTTGAAAAATATAACACAATAAGAAAACTGCATATGATTCTTCCATTCTGAAGTATTTATTAGATTTTCATTGTAATGAAAAGCTAGCATTATACCAAAGCAGAAAATAATTTTAAATCACAAACATGATGGACCCAGATCTAGAATAAGGTAAGAAATGTGAGTTTCTATACTTCTAAGAATCGATAATAGAAAAGAAAAACTCAATTAACATTTAAAATTCAGTGATTTCTGACTAGAATTTTCTTATAAATGTGTTTGAACAAAGCACAATTATTTGTGACTTAAACATTTCAATGTTTTTTTCTGGAAATACAGTATATACCATAAAATATATCAAAAATTCTATGAATGATTTGATTCAAGAGTATCATCAAAACAAGAGATAATAAGAGCAGGATGATGATCGTTAAATCTAACAAAGACCAAAACATTGGATATAATTTAAGTTAGACCTTGTAAAACAATAAAATACTGTATTAATTAAATCACTGCTTGGTGCATTAGCTCAAGCTTCTTACTAGCTAACTCTTACATATTAATCTAACCCATTTATATTAATCTGTGTATCGCCACATGGCTGTGGCTTACCAGCTAAAGTTTCGGCATACTTGACTCCGGTGGCAGCTCCATGGCATCTCTCTGACCATGCCCTTTCTCCCAGCATATAGCCTAGCTTTTCTCACCTAGTTCTGTTCTGTCTTTTCCACAGGCTCAAAGCAGTTCTTTATTCATTAACCAATAAAAGCAACACATAGACAGAAGAACCTCCCACATTATTTCCCCTTTTCTGTTTAAACAAAAAGGAAAGCTTGAACTTTAACATAGTAAAATTAAATATAACAAAACAGGTATCAAGCAAAAATTACAGTTACAATATTTACATTTACTTTATCTTTTATTAAAACTAAGGAAAACTATATCTATTCTTCAACTCCATCAAAAAGACTTCAGAAAAATATAATATTACATAAACAAACAGGAAGTACAGGCCGGGCAGTGGTGGCACACACATTTAATCCCAGCACTCAGGAGGCAGAGGCAGGCGGATCTCTGTGAGTTCGAGACCAGCCTAGTCTACAAGAGCTAGTGCCAGGACAAGCTCCAAAGCTACAGAGAAACCCTGTCTCGAAAAACTAAAAAAAAAAAAAAAAAAAAAAAAAAAAAAAAAAAAAAAAAAAAAAAAAAAAAAAAAAAAAAACAGGAAGTACATTGTAAACAACTTCCAAAACTCTGGTATTGACAGAGATATCTCGCTGCCTGGACAGTCACCCAAAATTCTTCTGTATCATTGGGGCATCCATCTTCAGCTTACAGGCCTATAGTATACAACAGACTTTTCTATGAAGCAGGAGATTTCAAATACAGGTCTGTCTATATTGGTGGTTTCTAGTCACTTTCTTCTGTATCTTAGAGAATGTCTAGCATACACTTTCTTGAAGCAGGAACCCTGAAAGATGGTCTCACCTTTAGGCAAGTTCAGCAGTCATTTCTCTGCAGATCTTGCATGTCCAGGCCAGAGCAGTTTCTTGACCAAATGGCTAGGAAACTTCATAAGGAGCCTCTTTGATGCCCATCTTCTTCCTGAAGTAGATTGTTGTTGCCAGGAGCAGATGTGTCTCATTGTCATGAAAAGTCCTAAGGTCTTAAAACATTTAATTGTCATATTCTGAAGTCTCTGAAAGATTTGAAGAATACCTAACTAATTGAAATATATCTCTTTATATCTAGAAAATCTAACGAACATGACTATAATCTTGACTATTATAGATGACTATCTAGTAACCTATATTTTTAATTATACATTACATTTTAAATGAGCTACACAATTACAATACCTTAATCAAGAGCAGAAATATATATAGATATAACAAAATTGACTTAATTTTTAATAAATAAACCAAGGCCCATACTAATGTAAAATATCCTTCTGTATATCATATCTCCCTTTAAATGTAAAGAAACATTTTTAGACAATACTTGAGAATATGGGTTTGGTTCTGTTCATACTTCTTCCTGCTATTTGGGGACATTGTTAACCAGGTCTTTCATGGTGTATCCTGTGTGCTAGGTTTATCTCAGTCAATAGTTGGGCAAAGTAATTTTTGTGGGTTTTCTTGGCAACCTTTCAGGAGATTGTGGTCCATTAAACCATATTAGCCTAGAATAAATCCACAGAGTCTCATCCTCTGTAGAGACAAAAGAAGAACCTCTTTTCCAAAGCAACATATCCTTAGACACAAATTTGGAAGTCATGGCACCTTTATAATATATATGCTGGCTTAGCTTAGCAGCCCATACAATGAAATATCTCTCTATACTTAGCTCATTCACAGTCAAAAGATTCAAAGATAATACAATAATGCACATAATATAGACTATCTGTGAATTTTCCATTTTTACATGACTTATTTTTTTACTCCTTTTAATCTATGACTATCTGTATTCTGTCTTTTTAAAGACTTTACCTTTTTATAAAAGCATTAACTATATTTTATAACTCTGTATACTCTTTTTTTTTCTTTCTTTCAAGCCAATGTACATTTATCCAACACTATGACCCATGTGGGTCTGTATTACATATCTGTAATCATTTTCTGTCTTGAAGAGCTTTTAAAATGGCAAGCTGCTTGTTTGCAGGGACTCTGGGTGCTGGCTTTGTCTATATCCACTTTCAAAATGGGGGAGGTACCATTATTGCCAGCTCTGTGGCCATCGGGTAGGAACCATGCTCAGCACGTTAACTCTGAGAATGAGAGTGCAACACATAAGCCCTTTTTTATCTGAGTAATAGCTAAATCTGCACAGCCTGAAAATATCTTTGTGTATAGTATCAGGAATCCACCATGGTCTCCTGCCTGTACAAGCCTAATAGACCTGATCCTGCCACCTGCCCAGGCATGGAACCCTGAGCCATGGGCATGGTCTCAGCTACTTTCCTCCCAACCCCAACTGGGCACACAAACACCCAGGCCCACAAATACCATTCAAATGCTCCATAGTTGGAGTTTGCACTGGCAATATGGCCCAGGATGATGCCTTTTTAAAAAGGAGCATGTTTTTTTTTTTTGCTGCTACCAGTGAATCAGGAAAACCTCACTTAAGAGAGCGGTAGCATGCTACCAGCAGGGGAAAAAATAGGCTAAACTTTGGCTTTCTGTGTCTAGAGTTCCTTTTCAAGCTTTTTTAGGGCTTTCATGGATTTAGTTCACCACATTGGTGTACCAAACATAGTGGGAAGTGAGCTGCTTGTTGGTTCTGGTCTACCTGGCTAGCTTAGATCTTGAATAATCAAACAGAAATTGTATTGATTAAATCACTGCTTGGCCCATTAGCTCTAGCTAACTCTTACATATTAATTTAACCCATATCTATTAATCTGTGTATTGTCATGTAGCTGTGTCTTACCAGCTAATGTTTTGGCATATCTGATTCTGGCAGTGACTCTGTAGCCTCTCTCTGTCTCTGCCCTCTTACATACATACAGCCAGCATACAGCCTAGTTCTTGCCATAGGCTCAAGGCAGTTTTTTATTCATTAACAAATAAAAGCAACATATAGACAAAAGGACCTCTCACACCACCTCACAGGTACGTGCACCACTTTGCAATGGATGATTGTTAAAGCTCTGACACTGACATATATGCTGGCCTTCAAGAATTTACTTTGACATTTTGGTGGTACCTTCCATGTGTCTATAATTTGCTGAATATCTAAAAAACAGTATCTCATGGACAACGGCAAAATCTGCAAGTAGATTTAACTGTCCTACGACTCTTTTAATTTTGCCTGTACTAGATTCTGAACATCTCATCTGTCCATTAACCTGGTAGTCACATGCCGAATCTAAAACAAGAGAAGTCTAGTAAGAGACTTATCCATTTCCGGTTTACATAAACTGCAAAGTACTATTTTATTACTTTGAAATAAACGTCACAATGAAAATTAAATTTTAATATAAGAAAATTCTTAAAAATTTCTTCTTTCCATTCTTTTTGATGAGCAATGTAGAAAAATAGTCTTCCTGATAACAATTGCATTATACATGAAAAACGAGGATGTGGTTATTACCTGGCAACAGAAGACACCGCTGCTCTGGTGAAGCATAGCACCCTTACATGTTCTGTTATCTTAGTAACTAAAATTAAACACAAGTGCCAAAATATCCTGAAATATGTTAATTCCATATACAAGAGAAACATAATACTGAAAATTCAGGACAGATAATTTCTCATAAACTTAAATAACAATATTGGGAATCCCGAGTCCAAGAGCTGCTCACCATGTAAAACTCAGTGACAAATCATACTGGTATAAGGTAGAAACAAAGAAACATACGCTACTTTAAGTGATAAGAATGAAAAGTGCTAGGAAAAAACAAGCATTGAAATACAATGTATAAAACACTTTAAATATCAAAACCATAAATGAATCCATATAAAAATATCTTTTATTTGGTAATGAACATTTATGAAAAATCTAAAGCAACCATTCTCAGTGGAGACATATTAAAAATTCACTTCTTATCATTCAGAGCATATCAACCCTATGATGGTCAGGGTACTTTACAAAAGATGGGGTAGGACATACAGAAGAAGTGGAAGATCAGGAGAAGGCTGAGCTCTGTCATTGTTGAAATGAAGATACATCTATTGAAATCATGAATTCAGAACAACTATTGTTACCCACACTCTGAGCATACTAACCAAACCTTATCACTAGCCTATGGAGTGTCTTACTAGTATTACCTTTACAACTGAACTTTTAACTGTGATAAAACTATAAAAGAGGAAGTATTGTTCTAATTTGTTTATTCAATGCTGAGCACACAAACTCCTATTGTTAACTCCAAACCCATGTTCATACAGAAAGATCTGTTTTTCAGTGATTCACTAAATAAGACAAATACTTATGAGTGTGAGAGAGTCTTTGTGAAGAGAAAGTGTAGAAAAATATTGGAAGGATGTGATATATGAGTGGTTCGTATGCATTGCATAAATATACAAAATTGTTTAAAATGAAGTTCATTACTAAAAAGCATATCATTATTTGAAACAACAAAGATGCTTGACTTCATCAAGACTATAGACTTGAGTACTTATAGACTAGAGGAACTGAACTGACTTTCACAAATAAACTCACAGGCCTCTTTGTAACTGTTTTAAGAAATAATATGTAATAAATTATAAAGTATGAATTTTTCTAGATTGCAATTTATCAAAATTTCAACTCTTTATCTCAATTATCTATAACATAAGTAAGTCTAATTAATCTTGACCTATTGACATTTTTCATTTAATATTTCAGAAACATCTAAAATTTTTCCACTATACAGGTTTATATCAACCTTAGAGATACATGTTTTGTGTAACAATTTATTATTATGATGTAAAACTTTAAAAACAATATATACTGTATGTAAACCACTATTGATATTTCAAAGCTTAAAAAATTATTTTGGTAAGAACCACATTGTGATGGAAAGGTTTGCATAATTAATCTGAGTATTAAAATTCACAAAAACTGATATTTTTTATATTGTCATTAAATATTATTTTTGAGAATTTCATCATGGTTGTAAGATTTTCTCAAATTCTGATAGCTTTTAATTCATACATCTTTCTCACAACCTCTAGGGTCCAACTTTTATCTTTATTTCATATCATATAATAATATTTGACAATTCATTGATAGAATTTTATAGCATTTTAATTTTTACTTAGCAATTAGATGATGTGATATTCCTTAATTTACATTCTAATAATATAAAATGAAAGTATGAATGTATAACAATTTTATCTGCTTTGTAGTACAGTGTATATTTCTGGAAACCTGAAGAAAGATAATCCTGATGCTTGAATTTGTATGTGATACAATACCACTTATGGGTTGATTTATTCTAAACAACATAGACCAGGCATAGATTCATTTTAGAATAAGACACAATAATCTCACAAAAGCAAATGTGTGCTAGAAGATTACAAAGGAAGCATTGTTAACCATAAGTCCTTCAATATGGCTGTCAGTTCTGCAGACAGTGGTAATATGCTCTTTTTGTTGTGACTATGTCTCTTTAACGCAAATAAATTCCTCAAAACTGATTTTATTCAGACACACATGATAATATAGTATATGAAAGAGCAGTGATTCGTCAAAAATGTGGACTGTGGGGCTTAACTACTTTTACACAATGTTTCCGGTAGCTTTTCCTCTGCTCCAGCTATCTAATTTACTCTCTACATCCCCAGAGAACTGTCATAATATATCATTTAACTTGGAAAATTATTATATTGATATTTTTTACTTTGAAGAGTGCATGAATTAATTTGTTGAATAAATTCTAATTAATAATGATCAGTTAAGACTCAAGAGCAAGGACTTAAACTTTTGGATTGACGTCACTAGTGAGAACATTTAAAGTGAGTTATTTACTTTTCAGGCATTTATGAAGATAGCAGCTGAATATTTTCCCTGACAATTCAATGATCCTTCTTACCGTACCTCTCATGAGAATGGGTAGTTGTTTAATAATCATTGTTTTTAGATTAAGTAAAAAGAAATCACATCAGAAAAGATTAAAGCAGAATAGAAAATGTTCTAGATGCACTTGGAATTACCTGCCTGTTCCAGAAAATAGTGGCATATGTGAAAAATCAAGGAAATAATTTCAGTGGTTTCATTTTGTGTCACCTTCATATTCTAATGTATCACTTTCCTCTATGTTGTGTGTGCTTCTGGTCAAAATGAGTTTCTCTTAAAACTGCTACTTGCATTTAAATATGAAACATAGAACTATATTTATTTGAAATTTTTAAAGATAAAGTTATTTTCAAAGTATTTTTCCAACAAGTAATTTGTATTTTACAAGCTCCTCGTTCTTGCTGGGGACTTTGAGTTGTGTAGCCATGTTTTCCTTCCTGAAACATTTCCTTCGGAAGGGAGAATGGGGACAAAAGTCACAGAAAATAAATGAAACTTAGAAAACTCGGGGAATTCAGGAAGTTATAAGATTTGCAAGGTTGTAAAAGCATTAAACAGTTTCTCAGATAGGAGACTCCCCAGATGAGTGAGCTGCCTGTTCGTTTTGCAGGGAGCTTCGTGGTCTCTGCTTTGCAATTTGTCATTCTGCTAGGATGGGGTTTGCAGCAATTTAGATGCCATGGAGTCAGCCATGCTCCAGTAAGTCAAAGTACCCTCCATCCAGGCTTATTTAAGTATCCACAATGAACTCACTTATTCCCTTAGCTAGATGAAGTGGAATTACTTACTAGGTATGTCTTTGATAAAATTTTGGAATTCATAGATACTTACATTTTTGTACAAAAAGTCAGACAACACAACTGGCATGAAAAGAGAACAGATGAAAAAATAGCATTTTATTCTAGAAGTGAGAAGTAAAAGACAAAGGATAAGTTATGTGCATTTTTACTCTGAATGAAAGTAGATGGGGGCAGAGATATTTACCTAATTTGGAGCGCTATTTAAGCAGCAAAAGCCATGGTGTTGGCACAATGACTGTCGAAAGAAGAAAACTGAGGGACCCAGCTTCAGCAACAGGCACAACACAGGAGAATTCTGCTGCCCTGAGGCCTGACCCTGGACAAGACTTATGAGTGGATTCTATCAAGACCTTGGGTGGGGAGGAAATTCACAATGGCCTGAGACAGTGGAACACGATGAAGAAGGATGGCTTATACAATGGCTGTGGATAATGGATGTTTAGCTGGTATAGCTTCTACATACATATCACTGTCTCAAAAATACTTTTGAAATGAGGCAATCACCACAAGTGATTCAATTGTTTTATGCTTTAGTGCACCTGGATAACATTCTGCTGTATCTGCTGGTTGACAAAGACCAAATTGCACTTGGTTATAAAAAGTAGAGGTAGGCCTACAGAGATCCTTTTTCCTCTATAAAATGTTTTTTTCCTTACAATGGTAATCACTGAATGTCCTACAAATGTGTAGAAGTTACTGGAGTGAAGACAACACTTAAAAGCCACCTTTCTCAAGTGAGAAAATTAATTCTGAGGAAACTTAGGGTTGTTGAGTGAAAATTTTAGTTCCCAAACAGGGCTACCTTCCTGATTTGTTGATTGAGGAAGCTCTTGGAGTCTCCACAGTTTAACAAGCCATTCCGGTTCTGCTGATTGTACACCACAATTATCAAGAATGCATTACATGCAATAACTAGAATATATGGACAAATTAGGATAGTACTGAGTTTTTTACCCACAGGCCTAGCTTTGATAGTGCTTGAGAACATAATACAAACATCTCAAGAACAGTCACTGACAATTTTGCTTGTTTATGGTTTTGTGTGTTATATACCTCACACGCCATGTAAGACATTCTCAATGGTGTTCTAGTAGCGAGACATTGGTGGGTAGAACTCTATTGGCCAAAAGTCTCTAGAGAAATAAAAGTGATAGAATGATGGCTAATTAAAAAGGTATTTATTAAACTAACACAATGCGGTCTTCTTTTTGAATAAAGGAATTCCCAATTTTTGCCTCTAGTGAGGTCTGTCTGGTCACCAGTCCTCAATAAAATATTTAATATGGTAAAAAGGAAAGACATCAGAAAAAAGAAACTCATCAATGAAGTCAAATTGAGAAAAGGGCCCATGAGATCCTACAAATCTGCCAAGTCTGTCTTTGGATTCCTGAAGTGAGATTATATTTTAAATAGAGGGCAAAGGATATGCACATCTAAGCACTCCCTCAGCCAAGCTGTGTTCCCACTCATCACTGTTGAAGGAGCTGCAGGGCTGCGTTCCTGCCACCTGGCTCCCGGCTGCCTGGCTAGCTTATGCCCCGAAATAACAACACACAAACTGTATTCATATAAACACTGCTTGGCCCATTTCTAATAATGTGTGTAGCACCCCAAGGTGTGCTTACCCGGAATATTCTAGCCTATGTCCATCGTGGGTCGGAGCTTCATCGCATCTGCTCCAGAGAGCAGAGCTATTGAGTCTGAGCTCACTTCCTCTTCCTCCCAGCATTCTGTTCTGTTTACTCCACCCACCTATGTTCTAACCTATAAAATGGGCCAACACATTTTCTTTATGACCTTCCTCCATCACATCACCCATATCTTCTGGGTTTCAGTCTCATTCCAAAAACTGGCCCGAAGTTTTCTTAAAAATGTGTGAAATCTGTTTAAGGAAAACAAGTTTTAGTTCTGGCTGGTGCTTTTTCCTTCTTCCTGGAAAAGCCCCATTACTTTGATATCCATTGTTTCAATACAGTGATAGACAGAGAGATGCAAGGGACATTTTAGAATATATCATTTATTTCAGGCCTATTAATAATTGTCACAGTCTAACAATACCTGTGTCCACACAGGAAAAAAGAAAAGCTGAGAACTCAGTATTGGCCTAGTCTACAAGCCAGATACTAAAGGTCTCAGTATTTTTAGAAAGTCTTTTTTCTTCTGTTTATATGTGAAGAAAAAAGCATAACAAAACCAAACCAAAATCTGTGGTCCTATGTTGGTGAAGGATGATACTGGCAGCAGAAGCAGCAACAGCAGCAGCAGCAGCAGAGCAACAATAAGCAAAAGCAAGAAGGCAAAAATGGAAAGATTTCTATTGCACCTCCTCATATTGGAGTCACCATTGGAAATTACTGGCTCCTTTGAGGAAGGGAATCTTCTTACAGTTAGTCTGGCATTGATGTATTCTTGTAGACACACTCAGAGGCACTGTCTTTACTTGATCCAGACCCAGGGAAGTAGGTAACCAACATTAACTATCAGAGCAACCATTCACTTTCTGATAGAATTTAAGTGTAGCTTCACATGGAGGGAATCGAGTATTGACACTGCAAGCAAGGGCGAAGACCTGTGGCTGTAGCACTCACAGATCCCCGTAGGGAGACAACTGTTATTCTGTTAAATGAATATCATAAATCTTTCAGTTCACAGTCTAAATATCTGTGCTCCTAAATTATTGGAGCTGTTATGGAGGAAAGTGTTTTCATAATGAGCAGTGTGTTACTGAGACCCAATCCAGTCAAGTGTCTAAAAACAAATGACTGTTGCTATGGCTTAGTAGCTGAATATTCACCTACTAATGGAAAACAGTAATCAAATATTTATTCAGGCTCAGTGAGCACTGAAGAACATACCACAGATATGCTACACAAAAATAAAGAAAGGGTTGAATGGTGTGTATTCATTTACCATATTAAAAATTTCCTTCTAGACTGAGGAGGAAAACTGACTCAGGAGTAAGTGAAACTTAGAAGACTCAGCTCACAAAGCTCATGAAGGTTACCAAATTTGGAAGAACTTTCACTCTGGTAATAAAGGCAGTAATAATTCATAATTACTCAAAAGAAGAGGCTTTCTAGCTACCTGAGCTGGAATAATACAGGGGATCCCAGAGTTAAAACTCTCTTGAGGCCGGGCGATGGTGGCGCACGCCTTTAATCCCAGCACTCGGGAGGCAGAGGCAGGCGGGTCTCTGTGAGTTCGAGACCAGCCTGGTCTACAGAGCTAGTTCCAGGACAGGCTCCAAAGCCACAGAGAAACCCTGTCTCGAAAAACCAAAAAAAAAAAAAAAAAAAAAAAAAAAAAAAAAAAAAAAAAAAAACTCTCTTGAGTAGTCAAGCAAGCTTGAGTTGATACAACTCTCCAAAAGTCATGCATGGTCCCATAAGCAACCACCATCTAATCATACTCTAAGTCATCACAATTACTTCAATACTGCATCAATGACTTAAAACTGACTACTTTCTTGAAGTAGATTAGACAAAGAATGAGCCCAAATTTAAATTCCCAATGTCTCTTCTTGTTGTCAGTCTGTCCTAACAAAGGAGTTTGATCTATATTTAATTAATACTACAGAAACCATGGTATTTTAAAAGAATGAAGAACTATTTTCTACATAAAAAGTAAGCTTTTAAGGAAAATTATTTTGAGTCAGAATAGAACTCAATACCATGAACGAATATCAATTTGTACCTAAATATTACTCTCAACATTTATGATGGATATTTGTTTCTTTGAAGCTTGCTTTCAACCTGTTGGATGCTTTCAAGAAATGATTACTACAAAACATACACAGATACCACACACAAACACAACACACACACACATATCACACATACACACATAAATACTGTTCTTGAGCACTGGTCCTAGCATACAGCAGGGCAGGGTTGGGCAAGTTGAGTTTTTTTTTTAAATGTATTTTGCTTTCAATACATCTCACCTAACTGCAGCTTTCCCTCTCTCCAATACTCCCAGTACCCTCACCATGCTCCTTCAATTTCCAGCCCACTTTCTCTCTCCTCCAGATTCACATCTATCTCCTCAATTTCCTTTCAGAAAAGAGAAGGCCTCCCAAGGGTATCCACTGAACACAGAATAATAGGATGCAATAAGACTAAACACAAACCCTCTTATCAAGGCTGGATAGTGCAACCCAGTAGGAGGAAAAGCATCACGAAAACAGATGAGAGATACCCCTGGTGTGGGAAGTCCTTCTGTATATGTGATGCTCTTATTGGTTAATGAAGAAAGAAACTGCCTTGGTCTGTGATAGTATAAAGTAGAGCTAGGTGGGGAAAATAAAACTGAATGCTATGAAAAAATGCAGAGTCAGGAGAAGCCATGTAGCCATGCCAGAGACAGATGCCAGATAGAACTTTTCTGGTAAGCCATAGCCATGTGTTGATACACAGATTAATAGAAAAGGGTTAAATCAAGATGTAAGAGTTATCTAGAAATATTCACAAGCTTATAGGCCAAACAATGTTGTAACTAATACAGTTTCTGTATGATTATTTTCGTCTAGGCAGCTGGGAACAAGCAAACAGCCTCCTTACGATGTACCCCTACTCCCATTGTTAGATGTCTCACAAAAACACCAGGCCGCATCAACAAAACATATATTCTGAGGACCTAGCATGGACCCATACAATCTCTATGATTGTCACTTCAGTCTCTGTGAGCATTCTACTTAGTTGATGTTTGTAGGCCATATTCCCCTGGTGTCTTCCACCCCCATTTCTCCTATAATTCTTTGAGTTCCCTGATCTCCAAGAAGAAGGGCTTGATAGATGGAGATCTCCGATTTTGGTTCTCTCTTTACCTAGTGTTTGACTCTAGGTCTCTGAATCTTTTGCCATCAGTTGCTCAAGGAAGCCTCTCTGATGATGACTGGACTAGGTATCAAAGTATGAGTATTACACAATAACATTAGGAGTCATTTAATTGATTTTTTTCTATCATAGGTCTCTGAGTTATACAGCTTCCAGTTTCTGGTCCTCTAGGCAATATTGGGCATGGGTTCCCTTTCTTGGTATGGACCTTAAATTGGACCAGTCATTTGTTGGCCACTCTCACAAGTTCTGTACCTGCACTGTCCAAGCACAGTTTGCCTGCAGGAAAAATCGTAGGATGAAGATATTGTGACTGGGTTGGTGCTCAAGTACCACCACTAGAAGAAGTCTTACCCTGTTTCGGAGGATGGCCAGCTCAGGCTCTACATTCTCCACTAGTAGGAGTCCTTGCTACTAGTTGGAATCTTGGGAGTTTCTACTGTACTAAGTTTTCACATCTCTCCTGCAAATGTCCTCCCATTCCAACCGTCTCTCCTCATAGTCTCTTCTTCCATCCCCCACCTCAGTCCATCCTATTCCCATTCCCAACTACCCCCAGTCCACTTGCAAAATCTGCTTTGCCTTTCCCAAGGAGATTCATGTGTTCCCCTTAAATTAATCCTTGGTACTTAGTCCTTTTGGATAACCATGCTGCAATCCACAGACCCAGAAATGTTTGGTTTCAGAAGGCCAGTGTTATTTTCAGAAAAAGTCATTACCACACACAGCACCCACTGACTTACTAAGCCAGATTTGGTTGTGGTCAACTTTGATCTGTCCTCTTGAGCCTATTCTTTTCTCTGTGGAAGAAGTCCTATTTATTTGATAGCATTTGTCCTTGAAAGTATTAAATCAAGCTAGAACATACAAATTAAAGAAACCTTAAAAATAGCAAAGGCAATACAAGGGTATCTAATACCAAATTATAGAAAAATAACAGAATGACAAACCAATAAAACAAAAAGCAGCATAACAACAAGCAAGGAACTGACTCAAAGAAGAATCCAAATGGGAAAGAACAACACAGAGGAGGGAAAGTCAGAGAGAATAACTGGTAATTAGACCATGTGGCACCCCTGGATCCTAAGGAGCATTTAGGCTTTTCTGTAGGACAGGCAAAAGTAGACACTGATGTGTTTGGGCTGCTAAAGAAGAAATGAGTTCCAGTTGTAGTTTTGAAGACAAACTACAAGAGAATGACTAGACATGAGAAAAACTGGTGCATTAAATCTGGTTTAAACCATGGCATAATAGGAAGTATTGCAACTCATGTTAGTCTAGAGTATTAGAAGAAACCTGCAAGCACCTGTGATGGAGGAAGGTCATTGGTTAAATAAAAAGAAACTGCTTGGTCCTCATTAGTTAGAAGATAGGTGGATAGGACCCAGGTCACCCAGTATGGCTTCAAGAATTGCAATCATGATGGGCAGTGATGGCACATGTCTGTAATCCCAGCATTCAGGGGGCAGTGGCAGGTGGATCTTGTCTACAAGATCTAATTCCAGAACAGACTCCAAAGCTACAAAGAAACTCTGTCTCAAAAAAAAAAAAGAAAAGAAAAGAAAGAAGAAGAGAGAAAGAAAGAAAGAAAGAAGAAAAAAGGACAAAAAAGGAAAAAAAGAAATCAGACAAGGTTGGAGAAACCACACAACAATTTTATTGAGAATAATCAGCTTTTTTATACATATATTAGTAACAGGATGAAATGGCAATTGCTAGGATCAATACAATTTGTCTTTGCCAGGTGTCTGTGAAATTTGCAAGCCATACAGGGTACACAAATTTAATGTGTAAAACCAATTGTCCTGTCAAATTTCCATGTTTCCTTGACTACTAGGGAAACAAACAGAGAAACACAAAGCAGCCTGAAAGCTTCCCTGTGTGGGGGAGTGCATCAGTCTCTCAGTATCTGGAAGGCACATTGTGCCCCAGGAGCCACGGACTCTAACCTGACAAACTTATGACAATCGCTTCTCAAGGCATTTAGGCCAAGCCAACTCCATGGTTTCCTACAGATACCCATGTTTTGGACTAGGGAAGAAAAATGATACATTTTATTTTTAACTAATTTGGGGTAACTCTGAAAAGAGTTGTCTTGTCAAAGTGAAGTCAGAGAATTTTAATGTGTATCCAGTAGGAAATACAAAGTAGGGAGTTAGGTCCTTGATTCTGAGTGTTGCAAGGAGTGATACAGGGTGGGAATAGACAAGCAGTTGGGGTTTAAAGACCTAAAATGGGATTAATTTACATAGAAAAGAGATTCCAGGAATCAGACATGGCAAAATTCAAATTTTAGAGGTATGGATACACCAGTAAAAGAGACTGACAGTAGGTTCAGAAATGTAGGAGGTTCACAAAGATAGAACTTTTGGGGAAAAAAAGAACAAAGTGTTTGAAAGACAAAATGATTAGAAAAAACTGTATTTGTTAGGCCAAATAATATCAGAACTGAGCAGTGGACATTGGATCTCAACCATGTTATTTGGGAACATGTAATAGAGATCAATGAATGTTACTTTAGAATTATTAAAGTGTTGATACATTCAACTTTAATATCTGGCTAAAAGGGAGATATTGGCTTGCTCAGTTACACAGACACACAAAAAGACATGAACCATGTATTGATTAAAACAAATTATAGGATACAACAGTATGTCCTAGTGTATAATAAGAGAAAATAAATACTTTTTAAAAAGAATTTCTACTGATACTTAATTTAAAATTGATTTTACAGCCTTCTAAATACAAATTTGGAATTTGGCTATTGTGACAAACCTGACCTGCCAATATTAATTCTTTTTTATCAAAACTTTATTGTGATGTGGGAGGCTTATTACTTGTTACTTTAGGTAGCTCTGAGTCTTCCTAAAATAGTTTGTTACTGAATATAAAAGGTCACCATGAATGTCACTTGCTGATATTAAACAGAGCAGCAGGCGCCATTGGAGAGAATCATCTTATACTTAATGAGAGTAGGAGGCTCTCTGGAACTGTCAGCCAGCTGTCCATGTCTGTACATGGAGAAAAATGGAATTAGAAGAAGCTTGGCACTGTTAGAAATATCAGAGTGGCCTAAAAAAACTACAGTTGGGTGTTTTCAAAGCCTAAAAACAATGTCTAGATTATTACACACAATAAAAATGGTGGAATAAACTCAAAACTCACTGACATTCTGGTCTCATTTTGGTCTCTTGATTATAGAAAAAGCTTGATATTTTATTGTCTCTGCTATTTTTGTGAGAGTTAGATGAATAATTACCATTTTAATATCTTCCCTTCAATAACCTCCAAAGCCAAATTCAAAGTCAAAGAGAGCTGATATATTTCCCCCATTACTTATCTGACTGATTATATTACACTGTGCATCCCCAAGGCAAGACAAAAACACACAACAGAATAGTGTTTTCCTTGACTTTACAAGTCAGCATAAGGAGACTTCAGTGTCTCAAGAATGTTTTTAGAAACATCTCTTTGATTATATTTGATAGATCAAACTATCAAATATTAGGTTACTGACAAGTTTGACTTAGATTCTGATTTATTGATTGTGATTTTTAAAAAAAGAAAAGAAACTGGAACAAAATCCAAAAACAATGGTTTGACTTCTTTTTATCAGATGAAAGTAACCATAAATCTACTGTTGGGGGTTTTCAGAATCTAAAAACAATGTCTAGATTATGATACACACAGAGAAAGGCTAGAATAATCTCAAAAATTACTGTCATTCTAGCCTCACATTGGCATTTTAATTATAGAAAAAGCTGATATTTTATTATCCCTGCTGCTTTTTTGAGAGTTAGTTTTAGGTAAAGATTTGTTTCTAACTCTAGAAATCATTTTAACTAACTTTCAGTCACTTAATTAGAGACTTAAATGCATTCATAAATAATCATAATATGTACCTGTGAATTATACGTATATATTTATCGTATTATTAATTGAATTTTATCATATGCAAACATATTGACCATATATGTGTATGCATGTTTATATTTCTCTCCTGGCTCCCTTAAGATCCCAAACCTTATTATTATTGAAAAATGAGGTTGTTGTGTGGGTTAACATCACTTAGGCAAACCTAAAAATTTGATTTAGCTGCAGATTGGTCTAATAGAATACAGTCAACGATGACAAACAGATTGGGTTCATCTCAGACACAGTGGTTATGACTGTTATTCACTTCGTTAACCATTCTTCCAAATCAAGATCCTTTGTTAAATCTTGAAAAGTCCTCAGTGTGTTAGGATATTAGGGTGGGCCAAAGAAAGGTTTCATTTTTCTATGGACATTTCCATTCACATTTCTTTTACTACATCCTTCCTGTTTCAAAACTTTTAGGATTAAACTTTTCAAGATTCTGCCAGGGTATGTCATTATGGAGAATATGATTTTGGATCTCCAGTTACAATACAAGAATTATCATCTTTGTGTATTATTAATTTGTTATAGCCATTCATTCATGTTTAGCTCTTCCTTTTTATTGCACTCTTTATTATTTTTTCTTAACAGATGTACAGTACCATAGTGACAAACATTTAGTTTTATCTCAGCTTTTTGCTTGATATTAAAATCCCAAATGACAACATTTCCATTTTTTCTCTGTTCTTGGGTTTTACTTATGTGTGTTTATGATTGATATTACAAGAGATTAATGTTGTTACAATTATTTTTGCTTTTGTATCTTTCAGTTTTGAATCATAAGGAGAAATAATAAGTTACTTTCCAAAGAATTCACCAGTGTCTATTTTCATCCATTTGAATATTCATGTAAATGCTTTAGTAGTACTGAAACAAAAATTACATCATTTTAAGGATTTCTATGTACTTTTTTGTTTCTTTGTAAAAAATCAGGTATTTGAAGGAGTGTGGATTAATATCTGGGTCTTCAATTTGATTCCATTGGTCATCTTCTCTGTTTTTATGTCAATACCAGGCTGTTTTCAGTACTGCAGCTCTGCAGCAGAGTTTGAAGTCAGGAATTGTGATGCCTCCAAAAGAAGTTTCTTTATTGTATAGGATTGTTTTGGCTATCCTGTTGTTTTGTTTGTTCGTTTGTTTTTTGCTTGTCCATATGAAATTGTTTTCTTTCAAGGTCTGTGAAGTTCTTGTGATACAGGTCTTCCACTTGTTTGGTTAGAGTTACTCAGAGGTATTTTATGCTATTTGTGGCTATTGTGAAGTGTAATCTTTCTCTGATTTCTTTCTCAGCCCATTTATCATCTATGTAAAGGAAAGCTACTTTTTTTTTGAGTTAATCTTGTATCCTGCTACATTACTGAAAGTGTTTATGAGATGTTCAACAACCCCACATCTAAAATGGCTGAAAGACACTTAAGGAAAAGTTCAACATCCTTAGACATCAGAGAAATGAAAAACAAAACGACTGTGAGATTCCATCTTACACTTGTAAAACTGGCCAAGATCAAAAACACTGATGACAACTTATGCTGGAGAGGTTATGGCTTAAAGAAAATACTCCTGCATTGCTGGTACAGCTCCTTTGGATATCAATATGCAATTTCTCAGAAAATTAGGAAACAACATTCTGCAGACCCAGCAATACCATTTTTGGGTATATACCCAAAGGATGCTCAATCATACCACAAAAACATGTGCTCAACTATGTTCATAGCAACATTGTTTGTCATAACCATAATCTGGAAACAACCTAAACGCCTCTTGACCAAAGAATAGATAAAGAAAATGTGGTATATTTATAAAATGGTGCACTACATGCAGAGAAAAATAATGACATCTTGAAATTTGCAGGCAGATGGATGGATCTAGAAAACATCATATTGAGTGAGGTAACCCAGACCCAGGAAAACAAATATCATATGTACTCACTCATACGTGGCTTTTAGACACAAAGCAAAGAAAACTAGTTTACAATTCACAATCCCAGAAAACCTAGACATCAATGAGGACCTTAAGAGAAAGATACATAAAAAAAAGAGAAAGATACATAGATGTAATGCATATAAGAGTAGAAAAAGACAAGATCTTCTGAGTAAATTGGAAGCATAGGGACAATGGGAGAAAACTGAGGGAAGAGGGTGGAGAAAAGGAGGGGAACAGAGAAAAATATATAGCTCAATAAAATCAATAAAAGGTAAACAAGATTTCTAACTAAACAATTCAATGGTGAACCATTCATTATATACAAGCTATATTTAAACTTTATATCTTCAAAAATAACTCCCTATTTTCATCTCTGTATCTAGAAGACATAATCTGTTTTCTTTTCTTGAGTTATGGATTATAAATATTTTTGATAAGTGAAATACTGTGGTATCTTATTTTTGTGAGTCAATTACTTCACTTAGTGTAAGATCCTCACAATCATCTTCTGTATTTTATGAAGCACTCTGCATATCCATCCACCATCATTTTTAACTTGAGTCATTCTACCTTGTGGTTACAATCACTTGAGCTCTTACACAAATGGGTGCATCCCTATGCACACATAAATTCATGTTATGTATATAAATCTTATGTGTACTGTTGTAAAAATAACAAATTGGTATTAGCAAATTATGTGGTGACTCATTTTTTTTTTTGGACAAAATAGCACATTGTTTTACACAGAACCTGACTTGACATGTTCTTCAAACTACACAGGGCCACAAATTTCTAACATCACTTTGAATTCATTTGTTTCTGATAACACATTCATACACACACATTAACAAACACATACTTATTTTTAATAAGTACTACCTAAACAATAATTAATGATCAACATCTGTTCCCCTGCTTAACTTTCTTCTCTTTGAGAACTCTGAAGGTAATCTGGTTATCTAGATTTTCGTTATGGCATTATATAGGCTCAATAATTTAATGATATAATATTTATGTGTTATGATATGTTATCTAAAGGCCTTAATAAGAATACCAAAATGGTGATGTGTAGTGTATAAACCCTTCAAAAAGTCATATCCAGTCACATTGTTGAAGTTTTTGCAAGTTTTATCAGCTAGAGACATTTGTCCTAGGAAAGAAAACATTGCCTTCTAAACTAAAAGACAGCAATGCACCATTTACAGTCTCTCAGTATTTGGGGAACAGTATACTAGATATAGTGATACTGTAAATTTCATTTACTGGTGACCATTAGGACCCCAGCTTGTAATATATTCCAAAACACAAAAAGAAGGTTTCATAAGAGATTTAGACTTTATAAAAATGGATAAATTATCTTGGATATTTTGTGTTTATAGATAAGGTATCAACATAGCTTTGCAAACTATCATCTGCTTTTGTGGTGTGTAATTACATTTGTATTTCTGAAATATAACAGGTGATTCCCTTTAGATTCTTAAATTCTCTAGAATAATAGGGTGCTTAGGTCATATTCAGCAAATACATAATTTTTAGGAAAACCAGTTTGCATTTTATTATTAGTCTGTGGTTGATGTAGAGTGCCTGAACCAAAACAGTCAAATCATTGTACACTCGTAAGTATTTTTGTATAAATCAAACCATAAAGCTAGGCTGGCATATTAGTGAGCCATAGGAAAATAAGGTAGTTTATTTAATATTAGACTTATTGGTTCAAGATATAAACAAACAATATAGGAATTAGTCAAAGATCCCCATGTTAGCATTATTCAGGAACCTTCCCCTAGAAGATACACATTGGCAAAATCCTGATAGTGCGAGTTAAGATGAATCTTCCTATTCAATGGAGATAGAGCTACTTATAGTCCTGTAATCTAATATTAAAAGAAAGAGCTATCCTGAGTTTACAGTGTAGGAGATATTAGGGTACAGTTATTCAGTAAGTCAGTAGTTTGAAAGGAACAATTACAGAGCACCAAACTCAAAGACGTAAGAAATAACTGTGTGGTATAAGAAAAAGAATTGTAAATCATTATTTTTCTTCTTAGGGAACACTGAGGTCTCAAACCCTTGGTATATTTCTCTGTAATCCTACATTCTCATCTTCTAAAGAACTCTTTGCAATATGTTCATGCTGCTTTACAGAATATAGACTTCCAGTGTTCTGATTACCTTTAACTTTTCTCTAGCTGAAAGTGTTGAATAGCAAGACTCATATCATGTCAGCTGAAAATTATATATATATATATGTATATATATATGTAAATAATACATAAATATATAAATAATACATTGATCTCAATGACACATCATCAGAAGACTTACTAGCAAAGGCAGGTGGATCTCTGGATTTGAGGCCAGTCTGTCCAACAGAGAGAATTCCAGGATGGCTAGGGCTACACAGAGAAACCTGTCTTGAAAAAACAAAAAAGAAAGAAAGAAAGAAAGAAAGAAAGAAAGAAAGAAAGAAAGAAAGAACGATAGAAAGAAGAAGATAATGATGATGAAAAGAAAATACTTAGTGTGCTGAAAATTCTACAAACATTGTGTAATAATGATTCCATTCTTATTCTTGGTTGATTGAAGGAAATGTATTTCCACACATTGTAGCATATCCAAATTCATTTCCATCTATAACAGTCATAATTCTTTTTGTTTTATTTGGTAAGGTGTTTATGGATATTTTTAGGGTATGTGTCGGGGAGGGATGATGACAATAAGCCATCATGGCCTTTTTCCACCTGCTGTTGTCTTAGTTTCTTCCATTATACAAGTCCCATGAGAGACACGTAAAATAAAGTATCAAGTAAATTTTGAGTGATCTAAGGTTACTTTACTGTTACATAAGCTAAACAGAGGTAATACAAAAATTATCCCTGTAATATTGTTTTTAGAGCCAATTCTAAGGAGAAAACATTATTCATGCATATAAAAATTATAATTTTATTGTCCATGTGCTTCACATATACTGACTTTGCAGTAAGCCTATGGGAAAAGGTCCTGTTTTAAACATCATCTTTGTTTTATAAATGAGTTTAGAAATCCAAGTAAGATGGAGAATATAATATAGCTCCTAAGGGGGACGTTTGGTATGACAACCAAGCAAGCTTAATTCCCCTTTCCTCACTTGTAGTCATTTTAACAGTATCATTTATTATTAATGTTATGGATTGAACCTAGTGCTTTGTAAACTGGTATACCTACCTATACAACTGAGTCTACACTAGTACTTTCTGAACTATAACATACATTTCCCAAACCTGAACTTCTGGGTAAGCAATCCTTAGGAACAATAAAAGAGTATGACTATTGCAATGAAATGTAAAAATAGGATATTTTTCTCATGTTACAAATAGCAACAGAAGGCCTGGCGGTGGGGGCGCACGCCTTTAGTCCAAGCACTTGGGAGGCAGAGGCAGGCAAATCTCTGTGAGTTCGAGACCAGCCTGGTCTACAAGAGCTAGTTCCAGGACAGGCTCCAAAACCACAGAGAAACCCTGTTTCGAAAAACCAAAAAAAAAAAAAAAAATAGCAACAGAATACGTGTTTCAAGGCAGGATATTTGCTGCAGAAACCTCTATCTCTGTGTTATAACCTCCTCAGTATTATGATCTGTAAAAGTAATAAAATGATAATGAAATTAGAACAAGAATACATAGGATGGAGTGATGGCCTAACTATTAAGGGTGCTTGCTGCTCTTCCAGATTCCCCAAGTTCAATTCCCAGTACACATTGGGTAGCTCATAAACACTCATAACTCCTGCTCCAGGACCTGCGATGTATTCTTCTGGCCTTCACAGATTACCACCACACACATACATTACATACAAATACTCAGAAAATTTTTAAAATATCAGAAGAGAATATTTTTTATGGATATAGCTGAGTGAGACAGCATAGGTGTCCTTGTGTTTGATCTCCATCACCACATCACCAACAAATTTCTATGTTACTAATGAAAAGATAATAATAGCTGAATAAAATTTTGTGGTCAGATACAAATTTATATGTATCAGAGGGACAAAAATAAACTCCATAACATTTTATTTATATTTTTATATGTTCAGTGAGCAAACTGAGATTCACAGAAGCAAAATAAAATGGCTCCTTTAAACTTATTAATACTTCTGTGGCATATTGTCTCTGTGTCAGAGAAAAATAATATTACTTTCAATCTTTTTGTAAGACAAAATTTTAAAAAGGGATCTTGTAACAAAATTTAATTTTATATAACACACAATTCAGTTTTAGGTACTAAATAATAAAATACGTTTTTAAAGAATAGTGTAACAGGAAAGAAACTGAATTAATCATACACCATGGGCACCTCTTTCAAAGACTAAGTTTGTTTTGCTTAGGCTAGCCTGTCTCAACAGTAAAGAACACTGGCTACATTTCAAGAGACCTGGGTTCAATTCCAAGCATACACATGGGCATCTTGTAACTATCTGTAGCTACAGCTCCAGGGATCTGACATCCTCACACAGACTTGGATACAGGCAAAATATCAATATAGAAAATATAGAAATGATATAGAATGATTGTGCTAATTGAGTACATGAATTTTTTCTGAAAAAATTTGAAAATCTGGTGACAAAAGGAGGATTGGGATAAAGGAAGGTTCGATAGGGGAGCACGGAAGCACAATTCTTAGTTAAGGGAGCCACCTTAGGGTTGGCAAGAGACTTGAACCTAGAGTGGCTCCTAGGAGCCCAAGTCGAGGTCCCCAGTTAGTTCCTTGGGCAGCTGATGATAGGGAACCTGAAATGACCCTATCCTATAGCAATACTGACGAATATCTTGCATATCATCATAGAACCTTCATCTGGTGATGGATGGAGATAGAGACAGAGACCCACACTGGAGCACTGGACTGAGCTCCCAAGGTCCCAATGAGGAGCAGAAGGAGGGAGAACATGAGCAAAGAAGTCGGGACCACGAGGGGTGTACCCACCCACTGAGACAGTGGAGCTGATCTAGTGGGAGCTCACCAAGGCCAGCTGGACTGTGACTGAAAAAGCATGGGATAAAACTGGACTCTCTGAACATGGAGGACAATGAGGGCTGATGAGAAGCCAAGGACAATGGCACTGGGTTTTGATCCTACGTAATGTGCTGGCTTTGTGGGAGCCTACCCAGTTTGGATGTTCACCTTCCTAGATATGGATGGAGGGGGGAGGACCTAGGACTTACCACAGGGCAGGGAACCCTGACTGCTCTTTGGACTGGAGAGGGAGGGGGAGAAGGGTGGGAGGAGAGGGAGAAGGGTGGGAGGAGGGGAAGGGAAATGGGAGGCTGGGAGGAGGTGGAAACTTGTTTTTTTTTCCTTTTCTCAATAAAAAAAATGATTTTGATTTTTTTGTAAAAATGTTCCATAAAAGTTAATGTTCTTAAGCTATTCTGATTTCCATGCCCAAATAAGATAGATTACATATTTTCTCTTATATTTCTCTTTATTTTTTACCAGCAGGTGCTATTGAAAACTCTACATATCATATTGACAACAAATTACTAACCTAAAAATAACTTTTCAAAATTACTTTTAAATGTGACTAAATATTCTCATGTACTAATTATTCTCAGAAGTGAATATTCTCATCAATTCCATTTCTGAATATCTATGCAGATAAATAAAAAAACAATTTTCACATACACACATACAATATCAATAATAATACCAAAGTCATTAACATTAAATAAATAAAAGCTCTATAATATACTAATAATTGAAGGAATTATATTGCAAAAGGATATTGCTTGCTATCAAGGAATGAACTACTCATGCACATAATGTTGATGGACCTCAGATACTGACTGAGTTTGCTGTAACTGCAAAGAAGAATATTGTCGACTGGATAGCTTGAATAATGTAATTTATTTTATTATAGATACGGAATCTGAAAGTTCAATATAAAATGCAAATATGATCAGTTCCATGGAGGGGTATGTCTTCCTAATTTCTTGATGACCACACTCACAGTGTCTTCACACAGTCTTCATGGGCATATACATGACGAGGAGACACAGTGTTTTTTCTCAGAATTATCTTCTCATAAAGAGACTAAACCCATGATAATAGTTCCACCTACCATCATGAATGTTTCTTAGTCTAATGATCTCCTTGAAATCTCACTTTCAAATGACTTTTTATATTATATGTTTGGACTCCGAAATGTAAACTTTGAGGATCACAAATTTCCAACACATTATATGGGCAAAAAAAAAAAAATCAGTCACCAAATGTCACATCTCACAGACTTATTAACATATTCTTAAAATGAGAGAGAGAGACAGACAGAGACAGAGAACATGATGCTGGGTAAATAAGGAGGAGGGTATCTGATGAGAAAACTGGTAGAGGGAAGGAACAGAGAAAGAAAAAATAAAGCTCACTACTACATACATTTTGTTCTTAACTTAGGGAAGAGTATATTGCACTCTGCTCACTTTGAATGATGGGCTAGAGAACCAGATAATTGTATCAAGGAGTATGAAATTCCTTAGACCACAATTCAATTATTTACATTATAATAGCACTTACAGTTAGAGTCATTGAGAGGACCTGCAAAGACTGTGACTTCCGAGGTACACTGATCCTAGCAAACAGAGCGAGTTTGGTCCTTCTTGTTCTGCTTCCTGCCCTTCTGACATGAACTGATACTGCCACGCAGTCTTGCTAGATGCATTTACTTTGTTCTTGGACTTAAAATTCTAGGATTATGACGAAACAGTTCATGACATATATATATGTCATATATAACATAACTTTATATTTATCCCCTCATTGACTGTGATTTTGTGGGGTCTTGAACACCTCCTTCTCACACTTTCTCAATAGATTCAGATGTAAGGTTTTTATACCATTTGATCAAATACTATGTGAACTGAAAAGACCAAAACTAAGGACAATAAAAATTCCTAAATATTTTCTTCCCTTTGAGATCTTTGCTATGCTCCCTCTGTGAAGTACATGGTTAGATAACTGGTACCATCTCACTATGCTAATAATCATTATCAATAGTGTTATCGACATGTTTCCTCTATCCCATTTGTTTTTCTTCCCTGTCTCCCATAATGAACATTTTCCTTTTATGTGCAACACAGATACCTGCTATTCGTTTATGCTCTCAAAACCTGCTGTGAAAACTTTCTTAATACAGGAAAAAAAGTCTGTGAAATTTACAGTGACTAATGAAGTGTTAAATTCAATATCTCCTTTTGTTAAAATTCTTAGGCAGGACATGTGTATTTTTCTCATCAGTAGTCATGCAAGTGAGATTACTGCTTTTAAAAATTGAGATACTTGGGACAACCTTCATTTTATGATGCTAAGGGAAACAGTTATTAGGATGTGCATCCTGTGACATGTGTTGCACATAAACGGTAAGGTGATATACTTAATTACACGGCACTGAATCAACACCAATTCATAAAAAAATTGCTACCGTATGGATGCTTCTTTGCATCTAACACTAACCTGTCAAGTCAGCTCCTACAAGAGCTGTATTTGGTACTGAACCTTATGTTCTCATATATTATTCCTTCTCTCCAGTTACTGTGTTAGAAACTTTGACGGGTAATGAATGTATAAGATTCAGTGCTAGCCAAATTTACATGTTCTTTTGTGGCAGGATACTCTGAGAAATGGCATGTCTAATATGCACTGCCATTGTAACGTGAAAATGCAGTCAATTTGGGAAGAAATGCTCAGTGTGCAGAACCAAAGCTGATAGGCTGGGATAATACAGGAGCGTGCGTGATAGAACATGGCCTACAGTCAAGATGAGTAAGATAAATGAGAACACACTGTGGAAAGAACAGATTTTTCTCCTAAGCATGTTTGAGATCTACAATTCCCAGCATTTTATTTCCTCTTGATTTCTAATATGGTAATAAAAATGTCTAAATGGTTTTGAATGTAAATAATTTTGAAAATTAGTAACATCCTTTTCTAGTATAGTGATAATTCAGTGTGAAACTTACAGACACACTATGTATAATTTTTATAATTTATTTTTTATTTTGATAATTTTATATAAATATATATTTATTTCCCCTCCCTTTCTTCCCTATATCACCTCCCATGCAAACCACCATTTCAATCTCTGAATTCATGGCCTCTTTTTCTTTAATCTGTGTATCTTTCTAATACCATAGATTTATTATGAAATGTATTGCATCTATATTTTCTTTCTAAATTTACACTCAATACAACTTACTTATCAATAACTCACATGAAACGCTCTAATTTGGTAAAGCATAGCTCATGACTTCTATGTGATTAGCAGCTACAGAGGTTTCATAAGACAACTACAGTATAGGAAGGTTGCAATGAAGTAATAAATATTAAAGCGAACGTTTGAAGATCAATTGGATTCCAGAAGAAGAATGATTTTTCAGAACCCATATTTGACATGTCAGTAATTTATTATTCAATAATGACTTAAAGCATATGCGTACCCTTGTTTCACTGTATTAATATTTTTTTCTGTGAACAAATATCTAAGTTAAAACAAACTTCCTAATAAATGCATTCTAAAAATATTTTAGAACCAAATATAATAATAGAAAAACATTTTTATTATCTTAAACGCCAAGCACATTAAGAAAAGGGGTGTTAGCGGTCATTGGTGGATCACCTCTTTAATCCTAGCACTCAGGACGCAGAGGCAGGCTGCCTCTGTGACTCTGAGGCAAGTTAGGCTATAGAGCAAGTACAAGAATAAACTCCAATGCTACACAGAGAATCTTGCCTAAGGAGAAACAGAGAGAGAGAGAGAGAGAGAGAGAGAGAGAGAGAGAGAGAGAGAGAGAGAGAGAGAGAGAGAGAAGGAGGAAGGGAGCAATTGTTTATATATTTAAACATAGTCTTATTTAAAGGCTATGAAGACTTTAACTTGATAAATTTACTTATACATTGAAAATTTCACTATATTTATCAAGGTTAACAATAAAACTAGACAAATCACATTTGTTTAGAAATTTCACACAGCTTTGCCAATATTTAATTAGTTCGTATAAATTTGTCCTGTGTATACTTAAGGATGCCTTTTCTCTATTGGGCTTCTTTTCATTTAACTTATTTTAATGCCTACATCCCTTTCTTTTAAACAAAATGTCTAATAGATGTTTGTAGCCTTCTAATTTGTCTATTGTCAATATGCTGCATACTCCATTACAGAATTCCTCCAAACTTCATATAATTTGATTACATCTTGCTTTTGTTAACACCAGAATAGATGAGCTCACTGGGAGCTAAGCTATGAAAATATCAGGAAAAGTATATCTAAAGTGAATTGGAAAAGAAAATAAGGTCAGGTGGCATGAATTTGGATCAAAACTAGGCTCTAATATTTTCAGGAGACTGGGCTATGAAACTTTATGCAGAAAACTGTAGGAACTTACGGCGAAGTGCATGAAGCATGAATGCATTAAGAATATCATGGTGAAATGAGGACAGCACAGACACTGAGGAGCAGAGTGACTCATGATTCTAAGGTTCCCTTGACCAGTGCCCAATTCTTTGCCAATTGTTTCTTTGGAATCTTAATTAACTCAGTAAGGATATGTGATTCTGATTAGAAATTATATATTTTCTTCATGTCCTATTTTTAATGTTAAATTTTTTGTTGGATAGATGTCAAATAATTAGCCTATACTGAACTATGTGAGCAGCTTTTATTTAATTTTCTTTTCTTCCAAAAAATTATTTTAAGAACTAGAGAGATGGCTCAGCTCTTATAGTACTGTGGGCTCTTTCAGAGGACCTTGGTTCAATTCCCAAGACACATATGGTAGGTAACTCACAACCATCTGTAACACCAGTCCTAGGTGGTACCCCCTTTTGGCCTCCTGAGACAGGCATGTGTGTGGTCCAAATACCCTTACATGTGTTTTTTTTTTAATTATGAAAGAAAATTTATTTAATTATTTTTCTTTAACAATTTAAAAATCTATATATAATCTATTTTGAACATATTCCCCACCTGCAACCTTCTGTTATAACTCTCCCAAGCTCGCTGAAACTCTGTGCCACAGTAAATGTTGCTCCAATTATTAACTTTTTGTTTTGTTTTGTTTTAGCCAAGACCTGCATTGTGTGACAAGTATGAAAAAAATCCACTACTGCAACAGTAATGGTTGCACTACTGAAGGCAATGACTCCAAGTCCCTCAACAACTGTTAACTGCCTATAGCTCCTCAGGTGGGAGTAGTACCTCATAAGACCCTTCCCCTTCTGTATACCATGACTAATAGAAACCCAGAGACAGATATTGGGGTTCAAACTGACAGTGAGAAAAGCAAAGCAGCCAACCACTAGAGAACTCTTACCGCTATGAAATATGGAGACTGAAAAAATGAGAGAGAGAGAGAGAGAGAGAGAGAGAGAGAGAGAGAGAGAGAGAGAGAGAGTTTCTGCCTCACACCACCTTATATTTCTCTCTAGTTTGGTGTAAAAGGCATGCACCACCACTGCCCGACCTCTATGGCTAACTAGTATGACTGCTGTGATTAAAGGTGTTTGCCATGACTTCCTGGTCTGTATGGCTGACTAGTGTGGCTAGCTTTGCACTCTGATCTTCAGGAAAGTTTTATTTGTTAGATTATAAACAAAATATCACTCTACCTCTGTGATGGAATGTTGACAGGCTCAGTCTTCCAAAGGTTTCATGCAGGCCACTTCTATTGCTGTGAGATCATGTGAGAAGTGACCATCTCATGTCCCAAATATATTCGATGAACCTCCTCTCAGCCATTCAACTTTACACATTTTTTTTGCCTTCTCTAACTGCAAAGTTTTGTAAAAATGGAAGGCACAATATGGAGAATCATTTGTGAACATTCAACAGTCACTTATTCTCAGTGGTTTAACCAGCTTGATTCTTTTGCATTAGCAGTCCTTTGCTGGGGAAAAAAAAAGAATAAAATAAGATAAAATGTTAGTGTCTCTGACCAAAGCGTCCGGTGGTCTAACCTAGCATTATAAATATGCATATTTCAAGGCAGATGATAACACATTCATTTAGAAAAACAACACCAGTAAGTTGAACCCTGTTGGAGTAAAACTCTTATCCAATTCGAACCCTTTTGTTACATAGTAGTATTGCTGCTGTTATAACTTGGGCACTAATTGCCTGGCAGCTTATTAGTGTAGCATTCAGTGTCCATGCTGTGTAAGACTGCTTGCTAGTGACTCCTCAACCCAGCTGTCTACATAGCAGCCTCTAGCTCTAGGGAATATATCTAGTTGTCACTACCTACAAAATGGAAGTTTTCAGCTCAGTTCCTATATGACTTATCAATATTTTGCATCCAATGTTTATGGTTTTTTCAATTCTAGAGGACACCAGCTGTTGATTTCATAATGGAAATCCTGGAAGTCTCACAGTAGATTTTACCCTTAAGTGAAGAAAACAATCTCTTTGTTGGTTACTAAACCATAACTCTGTAGATTCTGTTTATCTGTCAAAAATCAATTGTTAGTCATATATAATATGCCTTGTAAATAGGCAAGAAAAAAGTTGGGGAAAACTGAACTTTCATTTTAGCTTGTCTCTCTCTGGGTATAGTATTTTTGGAAAAATAATCCTCCTTGTGTAAGTCCATTTCTTTTTCTTTAGAATTTCACTGTTTGTCTTAAAAAGAATTATTGAACTTTTGTTTAAATGTCAAAAACTACAACAGAAATCAATCAGTCTGTTTTTAAACTACTTACTGTCTTAGATAAGACAACTGACAATTTTCAAACATTTATAATGTGAAGTGATTCATCTTTCTTAGATAATAGTCATTCAGATTAAATTTTATCAGCAGTCTTTTCATTAGTTCATAACAATATTTTCTTAAACTACTATTGATTTAATTTTACCTCTACATTAACTTATATAAATCAGTTTATTTCAAATTATCTTTTATTATCTGTATGAGCATTGCAGAAATTAAGTAAAAAAAAATTATTTCTCTAAATGACATTTTGAATAGTCTTCACAAATCTGAACCAGAATATTTTAATATTCTAAATATTACATTAATATGATAGAAATCGGTTGCTTTATTAAGGCACCAAAATAGCAAAGAACATATCAAATATCAACTTAGTGATTATGATCTGAATAAACTACTAAGAATATACATCTGCTTATGTATGTGAGCAGAGTGTTAAGAACCACAGATCTAGTTTCACATCAGAGAATTATATAGCAGATTGCCAGAAAGCTCATTGCAAATACTCTTGTCAATCGACACTTGCCTAGAAAGTATATGCATCAGAATTTCACTGCTGTTCTAACAAATAATCACAAATTCAATGGCTTAAAAGAAAATAAATTAATTCCAGCCTCTTTAACAAGCCATTTTAAAATAATAGTCTACCAGATTAGGTAAAATTGTTAACAGAATTGTATTCTTCATGAAGACTCAAGGAAAGAATCTACGTTTGTCAGCTTTGACAGATTCTCAACTCCTAGGTTGAAAATAATAGTCCATTCACCTCTTCTTCAATTGTCAGTCTCGCATTGACCACCCCTGGGAAAAGTCTTATACTGCTTTGAGAATCCTGAATAATATCTACAATCAAAGTCATTAATCCTGATCATATGTGTGGATGTCCTCTGATAAAGAAACCTATTTAGAAGTTCTTGGGAATTATGAAGTCAACACTTTTGGGTGTCCATTAATCTTCCAACTCTACTAGATTGTATTTGGTCTCCATACTTGATGGACCCATATGCACAAATTCACCTACAATGGACCAAAACTACTTTATTTGAACTTCATCTTGTCATTTTTCTCTAAAAATCATGGTAAAATTACTATAGATGATTTGTATAGTTTTGGGCACTATAATAACCTAGATATTATTTAAAGGCTATGGGAGTGTATGTGTACTTGTTGGTAAGAATGATACTCGTTTGCACTCATTAGTTTTGGAGTTTGACATTTATGAGGTTCTTGGCACTGATCCATATAGTTATCAAAGAATAAGTGTACATTAAAGCCCATTGCTTCTGCTGCAGCAACAGAAGATAGTTTGTTAAGCAATTATACTTCAAAAACAGCAAATTTCAAAATAATATAATTTGTACTTTAGAATGAATGCCCTGGATTTATCAATAGATATTTTAGCCCTACACTATCTATAACCCATTTTGAAATAACAGCCAGTTTTATGGTACTGTTATGAGTTAGATATATAGTATACAATAAAATAAAATCACATTGACTTCTTCATTATATATTAGGATATATAAAATACTATTTTCTTCATTCTCAATAATACCCTGTATAAACAGAAGTTGATGCAAAGAGTAAGGCTCTCTTTAAAAAAATAAATGATTTCAGAAATCAGGCTTTTTCTTGCATGTTAGCATCACACACATCCAGACACTGAAAAGGATGCTAGACGTAAGTAGAAATGGGTAAGTTGTTCTGACATATTTATAGTGACAGTAGTCTTCTCAAACCATTGGAACAGCTATATTTTTGAGTCTTTTGTGCATTAATTTCTTTCTTTTTGTGGCAATACCCAGTGATTTAATTTTACACAACTTATAAAACGACAACAAGCTTCTATAATAGTTCACAAAGTTAATAAACATTATGGTTTCAAACAAATGAGCTGATTATTTTTCTGAGTTACACATTGAAAATTATTTTCTATTTTTGTACATGTGATAATGTTACTTGGAAATAACACATTGGGTTTCATTTCAAAACTTTTCTAGTCTTTCTTCCTCTATACCTTTATTTTTATTTCTTTGGATAATAAATCTACAATGCATATTTCTCATTTTAAGCTCAAGATTCATAATCTCTTTCTATTATTTCTGGAAACTGTCCTTTCTATTGGTATAGTAACGTCTATTTGGCATTTCATGCCATCTTAGCAGTTTTATTCAATCTATGCCTGTCAGACACTTATTTTAAAGAATAACTCTTCATGCTCAGTATTCAATGGAGGCAAATGACCAGTTCTCATACTATTCATAGTTTGTTATGCAAATGACAACCGAGACAAACAATTAAAAGACCCACTCAGCTGTAAAAGTTGCATACCACAACAGTGAACAGCATGGAACAAAATGCTTAAGGGTGTAATCCCGGCAATTATACCATGCGGGATAAAAACAGACACCTAATTTAACTTAAATTTTTCTCAATAGGAGGGAATCCATACCTGGTGCTTGAAACTGAGCTAAAATTTCAGTCTGTTAAGATCATAGATCTTAGAGGAGAACCTAATGCTGTTGTTTTTCTAAATGAGTTTAATCCTCCACTTTATTTAAATATCTATCATTATACTTACAATAAGAGTAGTTTTCATCCTTCATCAAAGAAGTGTCTTTTGGCAGTTTACAAATACCATCATGAAAATCCACAACTGGTTAAAATGCAGAGAACAAATGAGTGTATGGTACCAATCCTCATGTGATACATTTATAATATATATCCAAGGTTCAGGGGACATTGGGGATTAGGAGGCAATAAGATTATCAGAGCAGATGTCCTTGAAATCTCAACAATGTGGTAGACTAAACAAGATCTGCATATTAAAAACACCAATTGACACGCCAACTCTCTGTTGGTATCAGAGGAATTTCACAATATTCCTACTGCAGAAGAAGAGTTATAGGCCATTAATGACTGCCAGAAAATGGAATGGAAAATCATTCTTTTCCAGTGGATAAAACCAGGATCGATCTTCCAAATCTAGTTGGTAAGACACATATATATGTAAGCTAAACAAATGGATTCAGAAAATTTTATATGTGTAAATATGTGTGCGTGTTTTTGAGTATGTGTGTGTGTTTGTGTTTAACAATTATTGTGAAAGAAGAGGTCATAAATTTGAGATTGAGTCAGGGTGAACATGAAGGGAGTTGGAAAAGGAAGAAGATAGGATAAAATTTATGGAATATAATATTTATATATGCGAATCTCAAAAATATAATAATAAAAGTTTCGTTAATGTTTTTTGCCCAAAACCAACAGAACTGCACTTGCCTAAAATAGTTGTAATAATAAGGAGTCTTGCGAACAGGCACAGCTAAAAATCCTGAACACTCTAGCATTATGTCTAGGCTCAAGAATATCTTAAAATCCCCCATGATCAGTCTGCTGTATGTTCATCTGCAGAGAGACTTTAGAGACTAAAGCAGTTGTTTAGAGAAGTAATGTAAAAAGATGGAGAAGCCTGAATATCTTTAAAACAAAAAAGTGTAGCATGAATATATAAAATAGAATTCAGATATGGTAAACATTCAGAATTTTAAAATAAATGATAGATAAATAGATGACAATAAACATGAGAGATAGATCGAAACAGATAATCCATGTTAATGTTTTGTGACAGTCATAACTACCAAAGTACCTGAATTATAAACACATTTAATAAAAAATAGTTCATTGCCAGTTACATTAAAATATTTTTTCATTTTTTTTTAGAAAAAAGGAAATGAATTGGATCTATAACTTATATGAAAAGATGGGGCTGGAGAGATGGCTCAGCGGTTAAGAGCACTGCCTGCTCTTCCAAAGGTCCTGAGTTCAATTCCCAGCAACCACATGAAATCTGGTGCCCTCTTCTGGTGTGTAGGCATACATGCAGACAGACTACTGAGAATACTGTACACCTAATAAATAAATAAAAAACATAAAAAAAGAAAAAAGAAAAGAAAACACAGGAAGAGGATCAGAATGCATGTGTCTTTACAATTAAGTAGTATTGTAGTAGGTTAGAGAAGAGATTCTCCCCAAGCAGATTTAGAAGAGAAACCCAAAGCTTTTAATCAGTAGAACTGAGACATACTGAAATAAATAAATAGAGAATAATTTAAGAGATGAAAATTCTTGGGGCTGGAGAGATGGCTCAGTGGTTAAGAGCATTGCCTGCTCTTCCAAAGGTCCTGAGTGAGTTCTATTCCAAGCAACCACATGGTGCCTCACAACCATCTGTAATGAGGTCTGGTGCCCTCTTCTGGCCTGCAGACATACAGACAGACAGAATATAAATTAAATATTAAAAAAGAGATGAAAATTCTTGAGAGAAAAAACAGATGGTTTTAATAAATACAATAGAGAACTTATATGAAAATATGGGTAAGGGTATCCACAAGGAAGCTCTATTCTGTAGCACCAAAAACTTATATTCATGATGACACAAATGATGAGAAAGCTTATCAGCTCACATAACCAGAGGCAAACAAAATCCAGCCAGGGTAATTAGAGTTTTTAATAGCATCTCCAAACAAAACTCTCAGTCCTACCCTTTTCCAGAATGGGTCACTGTCATGGCTATGAAGGCACCTCTTTCTCTTCGAAGTATTAGAATTATGAGCTATTTATCTGTGGGAAAAGTGACATTAGACACTCCACACAAAACCTCACATTACACAGTCTGCTTTTTCTGGTCTTCATCATACAAACTGGATCCCTTGACTTTCCAAATTAGTCACTGTTGTCAAAATATCCCTCACTGACTTATTAAGAAGTAGTGCATGGCCGGGCGATGGTGGCGCACGCCTTTAATCCCAGCACTCGGGAGGCAGAGGCAGGCGGATCTCTGTGAGTTCGAGACCAGCCTGGTCTACAGAGCTAGTTCCAGGACAGGTTCCAAAACCACAGAGAAATCCTGTCTCGAAAAACCAAAAGAAAAAAGAAAAAAAAAGAAGAAGAAGTAGTGCATGGAAAAGAAAAAAGGCAGGCACTTGGAATGGCAGACAATTGGATTGGAAGATGACCTTGGGGCAGAGAAAGATGAGAACACTGAGGGAAAAGAACTTCTTGTGTTTTGTGCAAATAGACACCATAAGGTAGAAATGGGAAATAGTTTATGGAAATCAGTGGGGCATTTGAGATGGGTCAGATGTGAGTGCAAAGGATAATGAGTCAAGCCACGATTGACAGAATGATGCAGTAAAACAGGCTTCACACTAAACAAGGCATCTTGATATCAGAGAAGACATGCCTTTACTCACTGGTCTGTGGAATCGGAGGGCAAACTGTTAGAAAAACTCCATTCAGAGTCTTAGAAAACAGAGAATGGAAGAAATTAAAAGAAAAAAAAATGTATCAGGTCAGGACTGTTTTGTAAAGAAATGATGAGTCCTTGGACAGGAGAAAGAAATAAGAAACAATTTTCTAGTTATGAAATGGTTCAACATAGCCTCACTAAATATGTTCCTTATAATGAATGTTTCTTGAGGACTTACAGAAAATACACATTTACATCGATGCTTAAAATGGAGATAATTATAACATAGTATGGCTTTAGACCATTTTGGCTGCTATTTATCAAAATATCAAAAGTAAGGTTGATAGCCAATTACATAAATTTATTTTTATCATGGTTCGGGGAACTTAAAACCCCAACTTAAATTGCCACAGATTTGGTGTCTTGTCAAGGCTTACTTTTCTTCCTAGAAAATACCTGGTTCATGAAAATAGTTCAGTGTTTTCTTTTGTGGAATAAAGCTGGTTTCCCAAGGTATAAGTTCTATTTATGATTACTCTATTACTTTTCAAATATCCTGTATCCAAATTCCATCACATTGGATATTAGATTTCAGAACAAAAATTTGTGGGTGACACACATGTCTGATAAAATCAAATACACATTTAAAGCCAAGAGTAAATTTTAACTTGTTGCTCCGATTTCAAGTGGAATATAAGACTGCAGGTTTTTTGCTTAGCTTATTCTTACTTGTACCTCTTTGCTTTACAGTAATATTTTAATAATCACAATAAAATAATTACCTACTCCCCTTATAGCATACAAGTATAAAATAACTTTGAAATAACACTATTAACTTCTCTGCCATGTTAAAAAAAAAGGAAACTGCAGTATATTAGTGCCATGACCAAGGCAACTTATAGAAGAAAGAGTCTATATGAACTTATGGTTTAATAATCTGTGTTGACAATGGAGGTATGATATGAGGAAGCCTGACCAGGAAGAGATATCGTATTTGTAACCTGGAATAGGAAGAGAAGAGACTGGACAGGAAATTCTCACAGCATTCCCCTAGTCTTCCTCAATCTACCTCCATCAAGACTCCACACCCTAAATGTTCAAAATCTTCACTAAAACACACTACCAACTAGGGGATCAAGTCTTCAAACACACAAGCCTGTGTGAGATATGAGTCAGTTAAACCACAAAACTGATAATAGATTAAATTTGTCAATGATTTTCTTCAGGTTTTTATTGTAAAAGTTCTACACATGTGAAAAACATTTCTTTGTATATGATTACATTATCAAAGTAATGTACAATATTAAAAACACAATTTTTACTTTTTACTTAAGGAGAAAGAACTAACTCACTAATTTTAGTTATACAAAACACTTTTAGAAATTTTTGTTTATTTGAAAAATACTCATGGAGAGGTTATAGAAATTTTCTTAAGACATTTGATTTCTATATATACCTAATTAGTTCCTCTCCCTTACCCCTCCTATAACCACATTTTTCAATTAGTTTTCTTCTGCTATTTTTGCTTTGAAAATATAAGCAAGTGGTTATTCTTATGTACTAGAATATATTTACATATTTTATTTTAGAAGGCTAAATTTTGTTCAAATACTTTATTTTTTAAAAGAATTAGGAAATAAGAAATGTGTTAGGAAAAGAAGTAAACAGTATTTTATTAGAATTCTCCTTGTTCTCTATTTTTGAACTAATTTAGCAAATTTGGTGTAGGAAATTGATATTTTTCAGCATTAGTTTTCACATGAAAATTTTGTTGTTGCAATTGATTCTCCTTATCAAAACTCATTGTAAAAAATAGGAAAATTATCCCTTCTTGGGATATTAAATCTCACACTGCCTCTGCTCCAGTGCACCTAAATTACTAACTGTGATGGAATGGGATGGGCAGTCCAATAGATATGAACAAATCTATCTCAATGTGATGGCCTTGAATTATGTGGTAGCTTTTCCATGCCTCTGAGTGTGCTACTTAATTAAAACTTGGCCTGTGTTCAATTGTTCCCACTGGCATCTGCTACCTGCTACAATTTAAATCTTTCTAACCTGAAATTATTTTGCATGTTAATTACCTAATATTCAAATGTTTAAATCTTTACCTGAAAAAAATTACCTGAAACTATTGTACTTACTGTAATGTTTAATTGTGACAAAAAAGAAATATACATTGGCTATTTTGTTGAAATGCATTATTGATCATATTAAAGGAAGCTCGAAAATTCCTTCTCCTCATAGGAATTTTTGACAATGAGTCTGTGAAATATGATTAATAAGAAGGTAAGTTGTCCTTAAACACTTGGAAAATATCTTTCTGTCTCTTTTCTATTCTTTATTGTAGGTGTACTTTGGAAAATTTTCTTTTCTTCTTTCTTTCTTTCTTTCTTTCTTTCTTTCTTTCTTTCTTTCTTTCTCTTGCTTGCTCTTCCATGTTCCTCTTCTTTTGCTCTGTGGTCTCCATGTTTTTGGAGGCTAACTGCAGGTTCTTCTACTAATGAATTTAAATGAATTTATTTTAAAAAGTGTGACAGGTGACATTCAAGATGCAGTACAGTAAGACATAAAAGTCAGGAAAGAATAATAACTAAGGATGATGAAAGAGAATGGTATGTGAGGCGAGAGGAGGCTAGTTTGAAAGATAGAAAGATTAAGAATCCCTGTCATAAACTATGCAGGGAATTTGAGACACTATACCAAGAATGCCATCTTCAGTTGTTGAGGATTTAATGAATATAACTGTCTATGTCAAAACAGAACATGCATGCTTCTTAATTGTCAAAAGGATGGTTGTCTTTTGTCCCAAGGTTTTGATGGTACTCCTAGTGACAATGTGTATTAACTCTCAAATTAGCCTCATCTGACAGCTGGTGGTTTGTTAAATTACATGCTTGCTAAAATAGAGAGCACATAAAGGAATTAGTCAAGAGAATTCTGTGTTGTTAATCTGAATAAAACAATCACTCTAAAATTATTTTCCCTAATAAGTATGTTCAAACCTTATAAATAGAAAAAAATAAAAGAAAAATAACAAAACTAAACACAAGTCATTTTGTTACTGTTATATGTATTCATTGCACACACACACAGAGAGAGAGAGAGAGAGAGAGAGAGAGAGAGAGAGAGAGAGAGAGAGAGAGAGACGCCTTGAAGCAGACCAATGACTGCAATAAACCCTTTTAAGTAAAGTTATATGCACAAAAGGATATATTGTGTGATGCACAGTGACATACTTCAGATTCTATGATGGGATTTTCTCTTTTATGTTTTCTTTTCTTTTCTCTTCAATTTCATTTAATTTTATTTTATTTGGTGGTGGTTTCAAGAGCAGAGAGTGGATAGGAACCAATTGGGGAATGAATGGGATTGAGATATGTAATGTAAAAGACAAAGAACAAATAAAAAGTTAAAGTGTGTGTGTGTGTGTGTGTGTGTGTGTGTGAGAGAGAGAGAGAGAGAGAGAGAGAGAGAGAGAGAGAGAGAGAGAGAGAGAGAGAGAGAGAGAGAGAGAGAATTCGAGGATCTTATTTTGGTATTTTTGTTTTATTTTTATTTTCAAGACAGGATTTTTCTTTGTAGCCCTGGCTATTCTTGAACTTGCTTATAGTCCAGGCTAACCTTAAACTCAGAACTCAGAGATCTGCTTGCCTGTGACTCCCTAATTTTGAGATTGAAGGTGTATAACACCATTATCCAGCAAAACATCTACTTTTACATCTATCTATCTATCTATCTATCTATCTATCTATCTATCTATCTATCATCTATCTATCTATCTATCTATCTATCTATCTATCATCTATCTATTTATATTTCTATCTCTTCTCTCTGTCTCTTTCTGTTTTTCTGTATCTCTCTCTGGTGTATGTCTGTGTGTGTTGTCACACAATACGTGTATGGAGGTCAGAGGAAAATTTCTGAGTGTTGGCTCTTGCAAAATGATTAATAGAAAGCCAGAGACAGAAATTGATATTCAACCTGAAGGTCATAGAAGCAAAATGGCCAGCTACTGGCTTTTACCTCTACCATCGTCCAAAATGGCAATCCATTTTCCAGGAATCTCAGAATGAGACTGTGTCTGTGAGCTGTCTACTCCCATTTTATATTCTTCTCTGGAGCTGGGATTAAAGGTATGTACCACTGGGATTAATGGCATGCACCTCTTGGGTTCTAAGGCAAACTAGTGTGGCTACTGGGATTAAAGGTGTGTGTTACCACTGCCTGGTCTGTAAAGCTAAGCAGTACTGCTGTTTTACACTCTAATCTTCAGGAAAACGTTTTTTGGTTTTTTTTTAAATGAAATATCACTACAGGTTCTCTCCCACCATAGTTTCAGTTATTAAACTCTTTACTTTTATTTTTATTTTTTTATTATTTATTTATTCGTTAAAGATTTCTGTCTCTTCCCCGCCACCGCCTCCCATATCCCTCCCGCTCCCCCAATCAACTCCCCCTCTCTCATCAGCCCTGATAGCAGACCTGGTTCCCTGCCCTGTGGGGAGTCCAAGGACCTCCCACCTCTTTCCAGGTCTAGTAAGGTGAACATCTAAACAGCCTAGGCTCCCACAAAGCCAGTACATGCAGTAGGATCAAAACCCAGTGCCATTGTTCTTGATTTCTCAGCAGTCCTCATTGTTCGCTATGTTCAGTGAGTCCGGTTTTATCCCATGCTTTTTCAGACCCAGTCCAGCTGGCCTTGGTGAGTTCCCTAAAGAACATCCCTATTGTCTCAGTGTGTGGGTGCACCCCTCATGGCCCTGAGTTCCTTGCTCGTGCTCTCTCTCCTGTTCTTGCTTTGGACCTTGGGGTTGTAGTCTGGTGCTAAACTGTGGGACTCTGTCTCTGTCTCCTTGATGCAAACACCCTTAACTGCTTGACTATCTTTATTTTATTCAACAGTAAAAGCCATTCACTGTTGGCTCTTAGAAGAAACTTAGATTACTGCAACTTGAAACGCAGGTGTTAGAAATTAAAAAAAAACGTATATTACATGAAGGCAAAAGTGGGAGGAGTCTATCTAGAAAGTGGATGAGCGGGAGGAAGGCAGAGGGCAAGTGTAACGGTGGCAAATGTAGGACAATAGTGGAGTGAAGCAAATAAGAACAGTCAATGGCTCACGCCTTTAATTCCAGAACTAGGGAGGCACAGGCAGGCAGATCTCTGAGTTTGAAGCCAGCCTGATCTAGAGAGTGTGGTCTTTGACCACTAAGGCTACACAGAACAACTCTGTGCTGAAAACCAAAACCAAAAATAAAACAAAACAGCAACAACAGCAAAAATCCAGCCAAAAAATAATAACTGAGCTAGAAAATATGATACTGATGCTTATTATTCTGGTTGCTAACTTAAAGCAATGTTAAAGAAATGTTAGTAAGCAACTCTTTGTACCTTTGAAAATGATTTAGAAGTTTATCAACTTAAATACATTTTCTAGACTATTTTATTCAATAACTTTTATTTAAGATAAATTTACAAGAAAAAAATCTATAGAGTAAAAGTTTATAAAAATAATGAGGTCAGTTGTTTCATGTTTATGGGCAAAATGATCAATATTTCTAATAATTTATTAACTATTATGAAATTTCATATGTATTTGGTAAAGCAAAATATAAAGAAATTGTAAAAGAAGACAGGAAGAAATATAGAATTGCTGTATGTGATGTTTTAAAAAACACATTTTGAACTACTAATATTATAACAATAAAGCTCATGTTTTTAAGCATTTTAATATGTTTACTTGTAATATGAAAATTTTATCATGATCTTTTTCTGTGGTTTTTAAGTTAATTAGAAATAACTCATTAATTGTTATGCACGTTATTTTCCAAAGAACCCACATTTAGTGTGTGTGTGTGTGTTTTATAAATTTCTACTTTATTTTCATTTTTCCTCAAAATTGTTTATTTTTCTTTGGAAAAAATGATTTATGTGTAAAAGTTCTAAATGTGTGGCCATTAAATTCTAAATATTTTGAATTAGAAACAATAGCCAGTGATGGGGTAAGGGAAAAAGGATAGATAGATAAGAATGGGAAGGAGAGATGTCTCTGAGAGAGGAATACAGGGAGAGACAACTAGACTGAAGGTCATTTGAGGGCTGATATGGAAACCTAATGCAGTGTAAAGTTCCTAAAATATCTGAAGGGGAACAAGTGAAGTCTCAAAAAAATGAGAGCAATGGAGTCCCAACTGATCATCTCTTCTCACCAAATGAAGCTTCCTTCTAGCACTGGGGTTGGGTTACATTGTTGAACTATAGAACTCATGGGGATGCCAAAATAACAACGTTTGCTGCTATGACAATAGATTGTTCTAGACAAACTAACATCATGGTCACTGCTGAGTGATGTGGGATTTCCCTCTGTATGTTGTGATAACCATTAATGAATAAAGAACTGCTTTGAGCCTAGAGCAGAGCAAGGTGGGGTGGAGCAGAGCTAGGCAAGGAGGACTTGACTGAATGCTGGGAGAAAGAAGGACAGAGTCAGAGAGAAGCCATGGAGCTGCTAGAGACAAATGCTGGGAACTTTATCTGGTAAGCCATAGCCATGTGGCCACATACAGATTAATAGAAATGAGTTAAATTAATATAAGAGTTAGTCAATAAGAAGCTAGAGCTAATGGGCCAAGCAGTGATTTAATTAATACAGATTCTGTGTGAATATTTAGCTGAGGACAGCACCCACTAAACTCATTCACATGGAGGGTTTGAGATAATGCCAACATAGAACCTCCACACCTATGTTCTAGAGTCTTTGAAATAGAAAGGTGCTCTCCAAGCTGCCAAAAGAGAAAGGAAAACACCAAACCAGCCAGAAAACTTTGTTCTATAATTTGTACTGCCTGCAAAACATGCTAGGGAAATTGTGGCACAAAGTTTCTTGAACTAGCCATCTGATGTCTGATTTGACTTAAGGCACACTCTGTGAGATTAAACCCATATCCAATATGGCTTAACTGACCAGGAACCAGGAACTTGATAGTACAGAGAACTAGGGTAGAACTAAATATCACTGGTGATGGGAGATATTTTCCTGTATATGTGTTGCTTTATTAATTAATAAATAAATCTGTTACATCCACTGGCTTAGCAGAGTAAAGCCAGGCAGAAAATCTGAACAGAGATTTAGAGAGAGAGTAGGCAGAGTCAAAAAGACACCATGTAGCTGTCTAAGGAGAATGGTGCAGATGGAAACAAATACATAGAACTATAGCCAGATAGTATGGAGAAAGAAAGGGATAGAGAGAGAGAGAGGGAGTAAGAGGGAGAGAGAGAGAGAGAGAGAGAGAGAGAGAGAGAGAGAGAGAGAGAGAGAGAGAGAGAGAGAAAGAGAGAGGGAGAGAGAGAGGGAAAGAGAGAGAGATAGAGAGAGAGAAAGAGAGACCCTGGAACTCATAGTTTGAAATGGGATGTTTCTGTGAAATCCAAAGAGAGGGAGTAAAAGGGAGAGAGAGAGAGAAAGAGAGAGGGAAAGAGAGAGGGAAAGAGAGAGAGATACAGAGAGAGAAAGAGAGAGACCATGGAACCCATAATTTGAAATGAGATGTCTCCATCAAATCCCTACATACAAAATCAGGAAACTACACCACAACAGTGGAGACTCAAAGAGTTTAAAAGCCAGATGAGATGAAGGACATCAGTAAAACAAGGCTCTGTAAATCAACTGAGAAAAACTTAAATGAGCTCACAGAGACTGAAGCAGCAGTTGCAGGGATGAGATGTGCCTGACCAGGTCCTCAGTGTAGAAATATTAGCTTTCCATTTAATAATTTTATGGATTCCTGAGTGTGTGAATGGGTGGGTCTTTATACACGTGGTTCTCTTAGACTCTTTTCCTTTGATTGATTTGCCTTGCCCATCTTCAATGTGACAGAGTTTGTTTTCTTATTGCATTATATTTTATTTTGTTATTGTCTCTTAGAAACCTGTTCATTTCTAAATAAAGAGAGAAAGCGAGTAGATCTAAACGGAAGAAGAGCTGGGGAAACAATTGGGAGGAGTACAAAAAGAGAACATTAATCATTATATGATATCATATAAAATGTAAATGTTCTTTACAGTTATCACACATGATAAAGGGCCGAAGAGTACAAAAGGTTTTAAGAAATGTTTGAGTCTCACTCCAGAGAGGTTATATAATACTAAATATTATTTGAATGTTTTTTTCAAGGAACTTAAAAATCCCATAAAATTCCATTTTTACTATCATTCATAGAATAGAGTATAAAGTAACTTATGTTTCAGTGGAAATGTTACTATGCAAATATACATATTCTGTTTGTTTTTGGTTTTGAATTTATTTTGATGGGCAACAGGATTTATCTGTGTAGCTTTGGTACTAGAACTAGCTTTAAAAGATCAGGCTGGCCTGAAACTCAGAGAGATCTGCCTGCCTCTGCCTCCCAAGTGCTGGAATTAAAGGCATTTGCCACCACTGCCAGGCATATATATGCATGTGCTTAATAAAATTTAGAAGACACATATGTAAAAATAATGACACTGAAACATATTTGATTCTAAGATAATCTTTGAATTATTATATATCTAAGATATTTATGTATTATTTTTTGCCTTACTGCAGTTTCAACCTAGAACCTTGAATAAACTAGTAAACTAATCTCCATTGGACTTCATTCATCCCTAGCCTACAGAGAAGCCTTCAGGATCATAGTTGGTTGATTCTATGATAAATGGCACTTTTCTCTAGTTAAAACTGCACAGAGCTGGAACCAGCCAAGATGTTGCATCGAAAAAAAAAGTCTGTGTCACATTACTTAATCATAAACTTGATGGTGAAAAAATAATATCCAAACTAAATTCTCTCATGTTGATGGAGGTGGATCATTTGTCTATGTGTTATTTTCATTGGTTAATAAAGAAACTGCCTTGGCCTTTTGTAGGACAGCAGCTTAGATAGGTGGAGTAAACAGAACAGAATGCTGGGAAGAAGGGAAGTGAGACAGATCTCATGCCTCTCCTCTCCAAGATGGATGCAGTTTAAGATCCTTCCCAGTAAGCCACCACCTCGTGGTGCTACACAGATTATTAGAAATGGGTTAATCAAGATATGGGAGTTAGCCAATAGGAGGCTAGAACTAGTGGGCCAAGCAGTGTTTAAAAGAATACAGTTTCCATGTAATTATTTTGGGTAAAGCTAGCCCTGAGCGAGCCGGGCAGGAATGCAGCCGCTGTGTCTTCTACATTGTGTTAAGATTTCTCCTGTAAAACATTGGCAACCATGGAACTAATAGAACTGTCATGCCTGCTGCCATTTGGCACAGATGGCTTCAATTTACTCACTTAAAAATGTATCAAGGAAGAGGTTTGTTTTTGGCTAAGATCATGAAAATCTCAAAGGATAAAGAGTTTTAAGTCAGCTAAAATATTGCTTTTCCATCAGAATTCCAGGCCTCAGTTTCATGCTATCCGTGGAATGAATGAAGCAGACATCTCGGGCAGAGAACAAGTCTTGCCTGCCTCCTGGTCTTGGTTGAATGTGAACTAATTCTGCAGAGCTCGGGCAAAGCTTACCAACTTTCGGAGGTACTTTTATTTACTTCATCTGAACATTTAGAAATTAAGCAAGGGATGTCCTTTCAATAAGTATCACTATTCACATTCAAAACGAGTGTTGGAACATGTTGATATTATGTTGTTTTTTACCCTTATTCCTATTTGCCCTTTAAGTCTGGTTGGCAAACCAACCAGCTCTCAAATAAATCACACATGGAGGCTTACTATTACTTATAAATGGCAGATCTTAGCTTGGCTTATGTCTGGCCAGATTTCCTTAACTTAAATTATCCTGACAACCTTTTGCCTTTTCTTTATCTCTATCTTACTTTAACTCTTACTCCATGGCTCGGTGGATAGCCCCTAGCATCCCCCTCTCCTTGTTCTCTTGCTCTTTGTTTTCTCCAGATTTCTCCTTCTGTTTTTACTCTCTGCCTACCGCCCCACCTCATCTTTCTCCTGCCTCACTATTGGCCATTCAGCACTTTATTAGACTATCAAGTGTTTTAGACAGGCAATGATTCACAGCTTCACAGAGTTAAACAAATGCAGCACAAAACAATTTTGAAGACACCTACAAAATAATATTCTTGACTTTAAGATTTTTTCAGGAGTTTGTACATCTTTTTCCTGATCATGGTGTCTTAATTTCTTAGGAATAGCAAATCTCTGCCAACAGAACAGTGGAATTCATCGTGAAACACTTTTTAGATTAAGAGTTAAAAACACAGAACACATCAAATATCAAGTTAGCAAATCCTATTATTCTGAGAGTGTGATCTTATTATTTAATTTAGCATATGTAATGTTGCTTAATGAGCAAGGTTCTTATGCTTTCTCAGTTATGGTTTTCAATATAATGAAATATTTCAGTCTTGCATAGTCTTGTTTTATGGATTGCTCTCAGGATACTCCATGTCAATCATTGGCCACATAATAAAAGACAGCACTTCAGCTTTAAGACTGGATCATTTATCTGAAGCTCACTGATGTGTTATTAATTCAATTGATGTCTCTCCCCACCCACAGTTTGTGAAGGGGAAGATGCAAACATTTTTCTTCATTCGTAGTGGCTGAAGATGAATCAATATGACAAAAAAGAAACACACTGAAAACTCACAGTATATCTTTTCCTCAAAGGTAGAAATCATAGTTATATTTATAACATTTCTTTTATCTCAAAGGTGTCTCCAACTACTTTAGAAATTTTAAAAACAAAGTGTTTATCTGGATTCATGTATTCAGTCATTGAAACAAAATTATATTTAACAGTTCATGGAGATAAGGAGCCCTCAGGACAACTGTGTTAGATCTATGAGTGTATCTGAACAACTGTAAAGGAATCATGTTTATTCTAAAATACTCATGTTAACATGTGCATCTACTACAGAATCTCAGGCCTGGCCTCCTTTTATATGCACCATTTGATGCATACACAGGTGAAAGTTTTGATAAAGCATTACATAGTAAAGGGATATTCACACAGTCTGCTAATGGAAATAACAGCATGCCTGTTAATAAGGATTAATAACTATCTGAAATTATTCGCTGTGTTAAGATGAGTTATTGTTTTTTGACGTTTTGCATATTTTAAAATAATTGACTATTCAAGATTACACATTATACACCTATCCCATAATATAAGCATAAATATTATTTCGAAACAGCAGTAGGCATTTGCATATGATCTCCCAATATCCTCATGTGTAATACCTTGGTGACTCCAACACTGATATGATGAAAATTCTACCTTGAAAACCAATAACACTTGCATGATTACAGGTATTCAAAGTTTTTCGATGCACATATCTAAATCCATTTGCGTGTCTGTTCTATACATGTTTGTAGTTTCTCCATGATTCAACTTCTATTATGTGTCATTATTTACCTAATGTGTTTATTTGATACAAACCTGTACTTTGTGCTTACTTCAACTTATAGTGTCATTATTCATTTCATAACCATGAGTAGATAAAAAAGGGAAAAAAAACTGTGTGAAAGTATGTATGCCCAGTCAATGTAAGCTTCCTAATTTGATAAGATTTTTATAAACAATTTTAATAAATTCATTTCTTCATTAGTAAAATATTTATTAAGTATTTACTCAGTTCCACTGTAGGCATTAGACATTTTAAAACTAATATGCTTCATATACTTATGGAACTCAGATTTCTGAGGTACACTTAAATATGAAAGTCATAGAGTTTCATTCAGATATTGCACAGGCAATTCATAGCCCTAGAAGGTAAGATTGAGGTAATTTAAAAGGTAAGGTAGCGTCTGATTGGAGCCTGGAAAATTGAGTATGGCCTACTGGACAAGGTGAACATTATATAGTGGTTTATGTAGCAGATTTAACGTATATTTCCAGGACTGACAGACAGAAATACCAAACTAAAAATATAAATTATAGTGTGAGTTCCAATAAAATAGAAGTAAAGGAATTTTCAAATATATACTTCCCCCCATTCAAATCTACATCACATTCAGCTCCAAATTGCTTTTTCATAATAGGGATCTCTGCTTTCAGATCTATAGCATTTTTCCATGACACACACCCGTTGATACTTAGCAACACATATATGATAACCCATTTTACTCATTTGGAATGAGGTTTTTTTTTTTTTTTATGCCTGGTCTTTGTGTTAATTCTGTGATATAAAGCTCTGCTGAAGAGCATGTCCACCATGCATCTTCACAGCCTGAGTCTGAGAGAACGTCCACATTTCCTTATTCATTTCTAGAGTTCTTATTTAGTTCTGATTTTTGTATTTGCTCTGGTCTTGGTCTCCTTCACTGTTTCTTCTAGGTAAGAGTAAGAATTTACTAGACCTTTTAACTTTCCTCCTTTGAAGGAATCAAACATCACTCCATCCTTTTTTTATTTTTTTTAGTTGTTGAAAAAAATTTCCGCCTCCTCCCTGTTTTTCATTACCTCCCCATCCTCCCACACATCGCCCCCTTACCCCTCCCCTCCACCTCTCCCCACTCCTATATCCCTCCCCCCACTCCATTCCCCCTCCCTCTCATGAAGAGCAGTCCAGATTCCCTGCCCTGCAGGAAGTCCAAGGTCCTCCCACTTCTATCCAGGTCAAGGAAGGTGAGCATCCAAACAGGCTAGGCTCCCACAAAGCCAGTTCATACATTAGGATGGAAACCTAGTGCCATTGTCCTTGGCTTCTCATCAACCTCCACTGTCCGCCATGTTCACAGAGTCTGAAAACTGGGAACTTGGGGGTGATGTAGCATGGGGCTAAGGGGAAATGGGGTGAGAAACATGAGAAGGGGAGGATTGGGGGAGCTTGGGGGCATGGGATGGTTTGGATAAAGGAAGGGTGGACACGGGAGCAGAGAAATATATATCCTAATTAAGGGAGCCATCTTAGGGTTGGCAAGAGACTTGACTCTAGAGGGGCTTGCAGGTTTCCAGGGAGATGTCCCCAGCTAGTACCTTGGGCAACTTGAGGAGAGGAAACCTGGAATGACCCTATCCTATAGCCATACTGATGAATATCTTGCATATAACCTTAGAACCTTCTTCTGGCGATGGATGGAGATAGAGACAGAGACCTAAATTGGAGCACAGGACTGAGTTCCTAAGGTCCAAATTAGGAGCAGCAGGAGGGAGAACATGAGCAAGGAAGTCAGTACCATAAGGGGTGCACCCACCCACTGTGACAGTGGAACTGATCTATTGGGAGCTCACCAAGGCCAGCTGGATTGGGACTGAATAAATGGGATGAGACTGGACTCACTCCATCCTTTTATGGTATGCTATTCTCATATCCAGGACAATGCCCTCTTCTAATCTGTTTACTACTTTGCTGTTGTGATAGAGTATTTGAGGTCTTTGTGCCTACTTTTTTCTTTGTTGATTTCACTCCCAGGAAGCTCTTTCATTCCCTATGTAGTAAATTACTGTATGACAGCCCATCAACCAGACTTTACTGGATAGGACTAGAATCACGAAATTAATAGTAAGAAAACACTATTGGTGTTATGAGCTCACCTGCAATTCTTAAACCATATGCTGAAATGTTGATCTGTAGTACTTCACAACATGACTTGTCTTAGCAGCAGAATATTCTCTGTATTCTCAGAAGTAATTAAATTGAAATGAGGTCCTTAGAAACAATCTTCACCCACCACGACTGCTGCCTTCTTAAAATGCAGAAATAGCAAATCTGTACCCAGAGATAGATATGGACAGAGGTAATATAATATGAGCTGACAGAAGAACACTGAGTGAAAATGAAGAAAGATATTGAAAAGATGCAAATATACAACAACCGTTTTCAGCAAACCGTCAAAGTCAAGATGATCCATTCAACAAATTGTTCTACAGGACAACCATGGAATCAGTCAGCTATGATTCTGAAGGCTTCTCTGGGGGCTAGGGATGAAAGAAGTCCATTGGGTATTAGTTGACCAGTTTCTTCAAATTTCTAGGTTTAAATTGCAGTAAGGCAAAAAGAGATAAAATTCCAATTATATATTACACCTTTCATTTAAACCAGTCTCCAAACTTTTGAAGGAGTAAAATCCTATGGTTGAAATCATCCTGCTTGTGTTATTTTGTTGAAGTATAGGAAAATATTCAGAAACAAGGCAAGTTTTATTTCCTCTTATTCAATGTGGGTTGCTATCCATGTTAGGAAAATAAATGTATTATCTCTCCATTAGATGTAAGGTTAACAATTTATACTTAGTATTTCTTCTAGAAATGGTCCTAAACATCATATCAAATTAATAATATTCTGACAATCCAATGATAGGATAACATGAGTATATAATCACTTTGAGTTTAAATATCCATTAAGTATGCATGAAATTCTATAAATTTTTGGAATCCACCTCATTATAAAACAAGCTTTGTGTGATGTGATATATCCCTAAACTAATATATAAGTCTAAGCATGCTGTTCAATAGTTTGGGAGAATCTGTACTTTGCCCTCTTTTTGCAAATCTATCCTATTGTTTTGCAACCTGGAGGTTTGATGTAATGTTCCTTTAAAAATGCATTCACAATGGAAAATACCCCGAAACCATTGGATAAATAATTTTTTTGCTTTATAGGAAAAGATGAACATAGGTACCATAGTGTAAATACAGAGAAAATGATAAATGTTTTTTAAAATAATATATCTTCATATATGCACATGTTCTTTGAAAAATACTGGTATTTATGACCATGAACTTTAACTGAGAGCAGATATATTTTACAGAAAACTACCAGTGCTTATGAACTTAAATTTTTATGATAGCTTGTTTACTTCATGAATATTAATTTTGGTTTTAATCTCAGTTCACATTAATATTACTGAAAGCAGAATGCTGATTATTACATTGTTTTGTATTACATTATAATACTTTCCAAGAAACAATAAATTTAGCTTGTTTTAAAATATATTCATCTAAATAGAGCCAAACATTAATTTGAAGGTTAGTAGTAAGAATATTGAAACACAATTGCTCCACAATAAAAACCTTTATGTACTGTAATCGCACCTGTTATTACTAGTAGAGAGGCTTCTGCTTGCTCTCTTCATCACCTAATCATTTGACTAGTAAATTAGTTTGATGCTAATGCATTAAGCTATTTAGTAACATTCAAGGAAAGGAGTGTTATGCAGGCACAGGGCCACTGTGAACAACAACTGACTATAAATAGTTTCTTGTAAGAGTTATAAAGTAGTTTAAAAATTATTTTAACACAGTCTGTCACTGATATTGTCCATGTGAACAAAAACATTGTTCAAATCCACCTTAATTTTTAAATGTGAAATAACTATATCAATGTAAAGATGTTTTAAAGAATGTCAGATTCAATTAAAAAGAAAAGACATTTGTTGAATCTATAGTACTGGTTCAGACCAACCTTTTGATTTTCAGCTCTCTCCTTTTATTGAAATACAGACATGGGTGCATTATACTGAATGGTTAGGGCATGTTAGTGGGTGAATACTTCACAGAGTTAAATCTTCACAGTGTGATCTGGTTTTCTACTTCTCTCTAATACAATATAAAATATATGGTCTCATTGTTTGAGTTTAAATCCTGAAACGGTTAAGATGGAATAACAGCCTAACCTGACTCACACTCGACTATGCTTATACCCCTTGTCAAATCATCTGCACAAAAAATACAAGTTATGAAATTTTCATTGTATGTTATTATCTAAAATTATGAAGACAATTTTTATGGTTCAACTTTAAATGAATTAAATTTTTGATAGAAAATTCTGATGGGGAGTAAGTAAGAGAAGAAATCAAATTAAGAATGATTGATAGTAATTTTTGAAAAATGATGTGTATTTATGAAAAAATAATATGAGCATCATTTTGATTAGAAGCCTACTTCATAATAAAATTCAGGTTGTTTTAAGATGCTTATCGGTAATTATTTTAAGAAAAAGTTATTCCCATTTATTCAAACTCACTTAAACCTCATACGTGCTAGGAATTAAACACAAATCACTAAAGAGGCTCAAGTAGGACAGTTATTATGAGAAGGCAAGAAACAGTGACTGAGATAGGGAAGGTTGTCATTGGTATTGTATTGTAATGAGACTGCACGAAGAAGCTCTGTACTATAGAACAGAGGTCACTATTGGGGGAAGTTATGTACTGTAGACTGCAGACTGCCAAAAGAAGCAACTCAGAAGTTTTCTACATTTAAGGGAAAATTGACACAAAATAATTTTAAAATCCAGATTTAACGTTTTATGAAACATGTACAGTTGTTAAAAACATCACACAGTACCCCATGAATATGTTCAGTTTTATGTCTTAAACATGAATTAAATTTTTTTAATTAAAAAGGATACTCACTTGAAAAGTAAAACATTCAGGTCAATAAAATAGGTACAGATGAAGAGGTTAGTGAGGTCACCAAACTCTCTGAATGTATTTTATAAAAGCAATATGCTACATAAGCTACAACTGAAGATTATATTCACATTAAATGACTCTTTTTGCATAATACATAATATTTTTGAGTATCTAGCACTAAGCTCTTTACGGACTATTTTCTTGAAATATACATTAACAACTTAGTAATATGTTGAAAATTTGCATTTTATAAGTAAAGAGTTACATAATTAGGTCATATACATAGGAATTGAGAAAAACATGAATGAGAAAGGTTCACACCAGAGTCTTCATGCTTCAAACATTTGGCTTTTTATAGTTTTCAGCATCCTACTTGGTACCACTTTTCATGCGCATCATTGGCCTGAGTTATAAAGTTCAAAGACAATACAAGAACTTTGTTAAGGAATCTCTTACTCTAGATATTTTAATATCCACCAGAAATTATTATGTTACAAGATAAAATAATTGCATATTTTATTTGTGATATATTTATAAATGACATAGGTATATATTAATATATAATATTGATACAATAAAATTAATATAATATATTAATATGTAATAAACCTGTTATATATACTAATATCACACACACATATATAGAGAGAGGTCATTAATTTTAGATATAAAAAGTATATAAAATGGTTAACCAATTTTATTTTAATTTTGAAAATAAAAGTATTATAAAATAATATGCATTAAATTTTAAAAATAAATTTAGTGAAAGTTCTTAAGAGAATATAGAATTCTCCAAACCACGAAATTTCTTATATTTTTCTCTTTAAAAAGAATTATCCTAGTCACAATATAGTGTGTATCACTTTATTACTCATTATATAATAGCAGAAGCCACAAAAATAACCCCACACCAGTTCAGAAATATAAATGATAAAAGGTTACTTATTTAAGGGAAACTTTCAGATCACTTTCCTAGATAACAGTCTTCTGTGCAAACAGGAAGAGTCTAGCAGCCAGAAGCGAGAGCATAAGAACAAGCACACACTTTACAGTTGTATTCACAGTATAAGAGACCATTCCCAAGTGGGCTGGTATTTTAAATGCTATTGGCTGAAAGAGCAGAATGTGCTCCCACAGCAATTATACTATAGTTTGAGTTTTTTTCTCATATGAACTACATATTTGATAATTATTTGGAGATTATGTATTTTAAGTGTGCATATATCAATAATATGTACATTTATTTTTACTATTTTTCAACTACATAGGGTGTCATTTTGACTACTCAGATAAAGTCTGTATGACACATGTTTCACAAACAACTGACTAAATTTTTCCTACAATCTTACTTTACTCTGAATATTGTATTCAAATCAATCCCTTTCCTATTAGCACCCTCCAATCAAAGAGGGATAAGGTAAAATAATAATCCTTTGCTTTAGACTCTATCTCCAAGTTCTGGAATTTCTTTTGCTAACTTCAGCATCCTTGTTGGTAAATTCTTACATTTGATTGCATATTTCTTCTCAAATAATTTTGCCATTTTATGTGTGTAGTGGTACACTTTTTGTTTTCTCATGGGGGAGGGCCAATAATAACATAAATCATAATAAGATAAATAAAAAAGAAACAAATTGGAATAGAGCAAATTAAACAAATCAAAGAAAAATAACCAAAATTAAAAGCGATGAAAGAGATTTAGATACAAAGACCCAAATGTTTACATAGGCAGGAATACAACAAACAAAATATCAAAAAACTGAAAGCCATAATATATTAAACAAAGAATCTGTAAACAAAGTATTAAAAAAGACAAAAAGCCCTGATATATCCTTTTGAGACAGGGAACCTCTAAAGATGCCGTTGAACTCATTTGTTGTTGACTACTGGTCATATCATCTACCCTTAACTGTACTTTTTTTCCCTGGTGAGACTCACTTGGAGAAAACTAAAATTTCTTCTGTGTGTTGTTGTCAGGTAGAAAAAACTTCTGGGATGACGGCATTTATCCACTTCTCTTTCAATCTTTAGGACCACATCTGGTGCATAAATATACAGGCTGTGTGCACGCTGTCTCAGTCTCTGAGTTCATAAGTGAACAGGTCCAGTTGTGTTTGGAACATGTTGTTTCTTTTCCAGCATCCCCTATATCTCTTACGCTCTTTCTATCTCCTTTTTGATAGGTTTTCCTAAACCATGAGTTGGGGATTTGATGGATACCTCATGTTTACGGTTGAGTGTTACAAGGTCTCTTGCTGTGTTTTTCTGTACTTGTTCCCATTTTCTGCAGGAGGAAACTTCTCTGATGATGGTTGAACAATGGAATGATCTAAGAGTATAGCAGAATGTTATTTGGAGTCATTTTATTGCTGCATATTTTTAGTAGAAAAGGATTATTTGGTTTTCTCATCGTTTATTGGACTTTTGAGTTTCAAATATTGGTTATGAAGCATTGTCCGGTGTTGGTTCCATCTCCTTGGGTGAGCATTAAATAAAATCAGATATTGGTTGTTTACTCTCACAGACTTTTGCCACCATTGCACTTGTGTACCTTGCTGACAGGACATCAGTTTTTATGCCAACTTGTCATAACCTAGAGTTAAGTTGATTCATTTGAGAATCCCCCCAGGTTCCCATTGTATCATAAGCCATGTTTATGGATGACTTTTGTCATGGTCCAGTCACACACATGGTTTTCTTTGTCTCTGGGTAGGGACGTGTAGATTAGATATGTTAGGTAGGAGGAAAAGAGATATAAAATAAATATAGAATATATGATAGTTCTAGGAGGGCAACTCAGTAGATAATGAATACTGAATTCACCCAAGTTTGATTTTCAAACAATTTTGTACCCCAGTACGAAAGGGGGAAAAAGGCAAAAGACTGTTTTAGCATGACACAAAGAACAACCAGGACAGTTACTTGCTTCAATATTTGAGACATCTTTTCTTTATATTCTTCATGTCTACAAGAAGAGTACACATTGAGGAATAAATTTTAGGATTATGAATCCCAACTAAGCAACTAAAAAAGTTAAATTAAATAGGAAGAAACCACTGTGAAATGTCTTAATGCATATTTTAAACAATATATAAAATACTTTAAAAATGTAAATCCTAGATCACAGCTTACATTTCTATTTAGGGAATTAACCCTTGCTTCTCTTCTTAATCTCTCCTTACCACGCATCATTTGTGTAGCACTATAAAGAATATTCCTCCTTCAGCAGTGAAAAAATTTGAAAGAGGCAAAAAATTAATTTTCATTGTTTTAATATAACAGTTATTAAACTTCATGTCATTTCTCACACAGATATATACTGAATATCACATTGGTAATTTTCTTTGACTAAGCAATATTATGTAAGATAGTTTACTATACTCATAGATCATTGCCTGGCTCAATTATCATCACAGAGGTTCCACTCAAAAACTGATGGAAACAGATGCAAAACTTTCAAGTAATTTTTCCTAGTTTTATGTGCTTCATCAAAATAAATCTCCCATAAAACATGTCTTACAATGTCTGGGTGATGGTGTTGCATGTCTTTAATGCCAGCACTTGGGAGGCAGAGGTAGACAGATTTCTGTGAGTTCAAGGCCAGCCTGGTCTACAAATGCTAGTTCCAGGACAGGCAGCAAAGTTACACATGGAAACCCTGTCTCCAAAATTAAAACATAATCTCCAACGTTATTTTCTCACTCCCAAAAGGAATATCATTTTGTTTCTACCTTCTTTTCAATACATTCTTTAAATGTTCTTTGCTGCTTGATTTTTATTTTACAAGCTTTCTTTTGATATATTCATGCTGCTGAGAAACAAACTTTTGTAAAATATTGTCCCTTTAGAGTTTGTAACTAGATTCAGCTCTATGAAAGGACATTTGTTCTCTCCATGATTAGAAGTAAACATTCTGAAAGATATCTAAGTCAAATAAAAGAATATGCAGAAATCTAAAATTGTTTTATAAAAGCAAATGAATTTTGGCAGATAAGTCTTTCATTGTTGTTCCATTCACCTGTGTTTTACTTCACAGTATGTGTCTGCTGATCATTTAACCCATTCCCTTTTCTACACAATCACAAGCTGATGGAAAACACATTTGAAACAAATAAATGGTAATAATGGTCCGTATATTCTTTGCTGGTTCTGAAAGTGTCCTGTATGTTCAAAGAAGACAGGGAGTGAATAAAAGTAAGTGATTATTTGTAGAAATTATAACAAAGACTTATTTAATGTTATTTTGATTTCTTTCTTGGTATCTAACTTGTTCAAAAAATTTCTGCAAGAAACACATGAGAGTCATTGTCAGCTATAGATTTTGATTACTGGATTATTGGCCCCTCATTTTTACTGTTTAATTTGCATCTCATAAACCAGTGTGGAATGATTTATAGACAATATTCAAACAGCAATATTTTAAGCAAATACTTTTAGTTTTCAAATTTAAGCGATGAATATGGAATCTGTAATTTCAGGTATATTGAAACTTTTTTGCATAGCATAATTCAAAAAGTGAGAAATGAAAATTAATAATGTGCACATCTAAGACCTATTGCTTATATACTATTGCTCCAATTGGAGTAGATAAGAATGAATAATGCATATATCTTTTGCAAATTATTTACTAAGCTGTGGCACTCTTTCTTATGACTGGTTTGCAGAAACTCACACATTTCAATTTATTCTTTTAAATCATCTCATAGTAAGGTTTCACTGAAGCAAGACTAAGTTTGATTCTATTTTCTGAATAACATCCATGTTAATATCTATCTTTTACATGCCTAGATTTAACATGCTTATCTAGATCTGCAACAAAACAAAAATGCCCTCATATATATATATATATATATATATATATATATATATATATAGTGTGTGTGTGTGTGTGTGTATATATATATGTGTGTGTGTAAGCTAAAACAACTCATAAATAACTTTATAATGTGAATTCCCAGTGAAAAATTAAAATTCTGTAAGTCAGAATTTAAAAATGGACAATACAAAGTTAAATAATTCATTTGTCTTATTGTTTGAAGTGTTTTTAAATGTGCAGTAATATTGGAAGTGTCTACAATATAGTCTACATTTTTTCTTTTTATTTCCTCTATTATCAGGTTATTTATTTTATACATAGAACAAATATCAGATCAAACCAGCCACCACATTCCAGTCCTCAGTAGCCATTTGTGGCTACTGCGTATTCTAGTGTCATGAAGGCTTCAAACAGCAATCTGTTTATCCATTGGGAAGGTAGCATTTTCAGAATGGCCCTTTTGTTTAGTATTCTCTGCTGCACATAGCTACACCACTAACATGCAGTCCATCTTAGTGGGCTATAAGGAAAATGTGAAATCAGAGTAGATTATAATACTGTAAGATCTCACATGCCAAAACAACCCAGAGCTCGACAGCAACAGCAACAATCACTGCCATGTAGGAAGAAGGAAAGAAGCACAAAGTTTTTTTCACCATGAAGTCCTAACTTACAGGGTTTGTAATGATATGCCCTCTATGTTCTCCCCTCCTCTCTCCTTCCCTCTCCTTCCCTCTTTCCCCCTCCCCTTTCCTCTCCTCTCCTTTTCTCTTCCCTTCTCTCGTTTCCTCCCTTCCCCTCCTCTCTCCCTCTCCCTACCTCTTTCTTCTCTTCCCACTCGCCCTCCCTTTCTGTTCACTTAAGGTGAAAAAATGCCCATCTATCCTCCATATATTATATCTTCCATAATTTCCCACACAGAGTTCTCAGAATACATTTTTTGCACTTAGTTTTCACACCTCAATGCTATTGCCTTTATGATGCACATTGCCTGAGATAGTTTTAACACCTCTATTACCAGGTTCTTACCTCCAGCCTTGGGCACATTGAGCCTCTCCAGGAACAGGAGTGTAAGCATCTTCTCATACTGACCCTGGAATCTGTCACCCTTCTGGACAGCCAGCGCAAACACTGCCATTTTTATGATGAATACACTTATGACTACTCCTGAATTTTATCTTAATTTTCAACTTTCCTCACTGTATAACACTAGATTTTATAACAGATAACTTAGTTGTTTTTTTATTGCCAGCTACTGATACATTCCAGGTATTTGGTAATAAAGAATGATTGAGATGTGGAAATGAAAGCCTGAAAATAAATGCAAACATACTTTTGAAATAAAATTATTTGGCTTACATGTTCTTTCCAAAATCATGTTCTTCGTAACCATGGGGACTATTTATAATGACAGATCAAGATTACACCATAGGGAGTCTAAGAATTATGACCACCTTAACTTAGAAAAATGCTAATTCCTAATTGCATACATTTATATTTGCATGATAGCTGCATTTCACATATTGTAAATAGTATAAACAAGAGAAAATAAAAAGCAGTTTTTTAACAACTGAGAAATAAAAATATGTGCATATTGAGAATTACTTCCTTCTTTGAAAACTATTGAAAATTAAAGGAGGGATATGCCCTGTCTTCTAAGAAATAAGAGGTTTAGTGTAGTTTTAAATTTTTAAATAACTGCATTTATTATATTATATAAATTACCTTTAGTTAGAACTACTTATTAACTTTATCAAACTATTGAGAATAATCTGTCAAAACATTGGACTCTACCTGAAATCTGATTTCTAAATTTTCTTAAGAGAAGAAGCAGGAGGAAGATGAGGTGCACATGAAAACACTGTCAGTATTAATGCAACTCCATTTCTTCCCTGATATTTCCTTTATTTTTCTATTTACAACTACAATGAAACATATTCCTTCTTTTATAACAAGTATAACAAATGTCAGCAAAGTTGGTACGTATATTTTTCATAGCTATGTCAATGGATGCTCATTTAAGAGATATTAAGCCATTGATAATTTTCTTGTTGATATCTATATTCCATTAATGAGTTAAAGAGTTATTTAGACTTAATGTCTTTGCAAGTGTATATGTGTGCATGTATATGTGTTTCTGGGTCTGTGTGCTATTGCACTGTGTATGCATGTATGTGTGTGGACTATGTTCATATGCTCATGGTGTTGTTTTGTATTGGTGGGTGGTGAGTTCAACTGTGTGCATCACAAGAAATTCTTTTTTGCTGGTTATAGGTGAATATTACATATGGAAATTTTTTCTATTAAAAATGAAAATGTCAGATTTGAGAAATGGTGTTCTCTTACTTTATATACTTAAATAATGTATTTCTGAATTTAATTATAGCTTTGCAATTTAATCTATGATGAAATTTGCCCAGCTTTTCCTCTTAGTATTGTTATATCCTTCTTTTGTGGGAGTTAAAGCACTGTGGAGCTGGAATACTAAATAAGAAATCCTGGGAGATTTTGCTGTTTTTGTTTAGAACATCAAATTTCTATTTCAAGAATGTAAAGTAAAGATGAGCTAGTGAAAAAGTAATAATTAATAATAAATAAGATCACAGAAACTTATATTCTCCTAAGGGAGCACACTTTTACAAAAAATATACCCTCCCACCCATTTAAATTCTCATCGCAGATCTAAGGGTTTTATTCTTCACACATTTTCTCTCCACTATGGTTGTATCATCTTCCCGTTAGATTTTGGATTTCAATATATTTTTAAGTAACACAGAATTCTTCACCTATCTCAAGTAAAAGCACACTTGGTTCAGTTGATTATATTTTACCAAAGGTATTCTAACAGTTCCATAGTTATATGTACCATTTTGATTTCTACATAGTTACTTCCTTTGCTGTTTGTATAAACAGGATTCTAGTTCATTGGCAGAGTTACTGAGACCACAACTACCTGTATATAATTAACATTTTCTGCTTTGCTATTAAACAAGTTGGAACTTTGTGAACTTTGTGTGGGGTTAATAAAGGCAGCTGTGGGTGTCATGCTTGTGCCGCCCTTGTATTATATATAAAAGAGTAATAGTAAACTTGGAAGTTAAATAACACATGCTGTCTCTTACCATATTTTGAAGACCATAAAATATTTTTTTTTCCTTAGAAGAGGAACTTAAGGCAAAAATGACATTTCTCTCCCATAAAGTGTATATCAGTGTATCACTAATCTATTTTTCATGTTGGTCTGCATTTATTCAATGTATAAGTAAACATAAACATGAATTAATTTCACAATCAGAATAGTAAGAAAAATACAGACTATCTTAGAAATCTCTTAATAATCAGCTCACTGTTACATTTCATATATTCAGATTAAGTAAGCCAATTATAAAACAAAAATTATACAAACATAAAAAAATTTAAAAACACAGAAATCCCGGGTCCCCACAAAAAATGTTTAAAATTATGCTAAGAATCTTACCAAGTGAAATGAAGATGTAGAATTCTGACATTGGAGTGGGTCAAAGAGTCAATCTCTTGAGTTTGGAAGTATTTTTATTAATATTTCTTTTGTTCTTTTCAAAAGTTACTTTGATTTAATGTCAAAATCACTTTAGTACATAAAATATTTAGAAAACTCCTATTATGTTGGAGATGAGGTCAATTGAGTGCAATTATATGGAAAAATGCAATTTGTACAGAATATGAACACGCTTCTTAAAACCTGTTACACCTCAGCCATCCAGGACAAAGGTTTTATTGGAAAGTTTGAAAGTAACAGAAAAACAATGGCTGAGATAATAAAACCGTATCAGGCAAGTGGCACAACACATATTGCAACATATAAAACTTCTGGACTGTGAGTATGTACAAATATATCTTTGCTGTCAGTTTTGCATGAATCAAACTACAGAGTTTGGGAAGAAATATTACAAAATTTACATAGAAGTAGGAATTAAATAAGCAAAAGAATCCAGGCTTCTCAAAAGAAATTGGCTAGTCCATAGGCATGCTTTGCTATTATTCTATTTAAATCACTCAGTCTCACCCCCACGTGGAATGCTGCAACTGCAGCTAAACATTGTATTTGATTGAGGATTATTATAGTTTACTAAGAGGTGCTGAAGGGGATTAGGAACCTGGAAAACAAATACTGCCCTTCTGTAACAGACATCACTGCCAGATAATTAACCTTGCTGTTTGTTTAGCATTCGCCGAATGTGCTTATTACAGAGTCAGTCAATTATCCTCTGGTAATGGCCACTACAGAAGATAGAATTGCTTAATTAACATTATTTAGACCAAGGAGGAACTTTGATTGGGCCATGCACATTAGAAAGGCTTGATTAATCCGGATGAGATGCACAATCTATTTTAACGCATTACTTTATTATTTCAAAATGCTAAATTCATTTTTCCAATAAAAAATATAATGTTTCCTTTGCCAATTGCAATTTAAAAAAGTAGCCAAAGAGTTATTCAGAACTAGTCTTCTTGAAGTTAGTTTTGCCATATAAAGGTTTGAAGGATGAACATAAAATCTAATCTTTCACCAGGTGTAATCGTTGAAAATTAGAAAATTCCTTGTTACCTTAAAAAATGGATATACCCAGTCAGGTCAAACTGGCAAAGGCTCATATGAGTTAAAAGTTACAAAGAAATCAACACTTCTCCATTGACCAAATGATATTTTCTTGTATTTTTCAGGGTGCAAAATATTTACTTGGTATTAGTACCAGTTTATTAATTTGAAGAATATAAATATTTTAAACTATACTTAGATGTATCTAGAATAAGTGGATAGTTTTGCCTCTTGGAGAGTTCTCAGGATTACAATTTATAAATTGTTTTTCTCTACAGATCTGAGGTTGTTGTTGCTATTTGCACATACAGTGCTAATTCTAAAGCACTACAAAACTAGGTACATCATAATATTTAAACCTAAGTATCTTGTAGGACATGTCTGCTCAAAGACAATGGCAGAGAGTACCAGTTATCCTTGTTTGTGATACTTCCACATCCTTTCTTATGAAACCCAAGAATCGCCAAGCCTATATTTAACTACTGTGAAAATCTTAAAACCACAAAATAATCATATGTGTGTGTGTGCATGTGTGTGTGTAGTATAGCTAAAAACACACAGAAAGCTAACTCTTTAACATTTCACTAACATTTTTTTCATGACTAGCACAGACTATTCCTTGAAACCTCAGTAGGAGTAGAAAATGAATGAAGACAGGGCAGACAGTAAGACACATGTATTATAACTGGGATTTACTTGGAAAGAACTGGAATCAGGTGGGCTGTGATTATTGTGGTGGAGTTGTAGCAACCACACAACGAGCAGAACCTCAGCAACTTTATTATGTAGTGAAGAAGTAGAGATTAGAAAATGGTTGTAAGTCTCTGTAGGCAAAAAGTGATAGATCACAGTCATTCTGGATAAAGAAGCTGTGGTTGCAAGTTTTTGTAAACTCAGAGTAGAGGAAAGGATTCCCATGTCTCGAAGTCTCCCTCTTGGGAAAAATCTTTGCCAGCCTCACGAATCTGTGACATTTGGAGTCCTCAATATAGGCATGACCATGAGAAATAATGCACATTTATTCACGAGTTCATCTCCTCTTTAGACATCCACTCTAAGTTTCCCTGATCCCTTTACAGATATTAAATTTCAATGAAAGTATGAATTAGTGTTTTTGAAAAAATAATTACTTTGATAAACGAATCATACCATCAAATGATAATGGAATTTAGGAAATATTTAGTTTTAATGATGCCACAGTATAAATCAATGAGTCATTAAGCCAGGGATGGTATTTAGGGGAATTTTATTCTCTACATAATTTTTATAGGAAAGATAAAAGGTACATTTGAGGAAAATAGAGGAGAGAGATTGATGGTAAATATGATAACATGATTGTATATATAATGATTGTATATATATGTATATATACATATATATTGAGAATTATAAAATTCTACAGAAAATGAATTTTTAAAAATATAGTATTACATGATAAAAAATAAAATATAGATATTTAATTCAACAGTTTTTACATATAAGCCTGTAAACAAATTTGGTGTAGGTCTTCTAAAGGTAACAACTCCTAGTTCGTGAATTTGATCGTCATGTACCATTCAGAAGTCAGCATTTCAGAGCACTCCACTCAATTGCCCAACACTGACAGTCTTCTGCCTCTTCTGTTTTGTTCCCCAAGTATTATTCATTGTTGTGTGGGTGGTGATATAAACATGTATAGTTGAGGGGCAAGGATTTGAATTCTTATTCTCACTTAGTTATTGGGAAAGTTATTCAGTTCTCGCTTGACTGCTTTCCTCTGCAAAAAGAAGGGTTTTGGAGAGAGACTGAGAAAAGTCTAAGTCTATGGATAGAAGCAGAAACAGGTAAAAGCCAAATTAACAGCATGAATATTCATCAAAACAATGATAACAGAATTTACCCTAGAGCCAATGATCTCTCTAGTCATGGACTTTTAACCAGGATCATAGCACCAGGCATGAAATTCCAACAAGCAAATCAGGCCTTAAATCTAATTAGGAATTAGTTATTTTATAATAGTACTTTAACTATCTCAGCTGTCAGGTTGGTATTGTAGAATAGTGTCCAGCTCTGAGTAAGGCTATTGATGCCTTCTCTCCTACAGCAGCCTGCATAGCAGCTTCTGGCATTATGAAGGGCATCCAGCATGGGGAATATTTCTTAGTCTGTTTGAGAGTGATTATCCTATGTCCTGTAGCCAAAGTATGGGACCTTAGCACAAAGTTATGGTGAGTAACCAAGGACAATGACAAGCTTGTGATGTTTTGAAGGCTTCTAGGACATACACATGATATTGGAAGATTGATCAATAGAAATCTTCCATTTAGGTCAGAGAGTCATTTTTTTTTATCCTCAGCACTTTGACCAGTTATGCCTCTCTCTGTTGGTTGTTGCCCACTGTAAAGTGTTTCTCTGACCAAGACTGAGAGTAACTAGGGTTATGGCTCAGATCTTCTCATTATATTCAAAGTATTGACCTCAAATTCATCTTTAAACTTTTAGAAGTCCAATAAAAATTCTAAAATTTTCATCAAAGGAATTACTAAGCATATGTAACCTATTTTTATATATGATTTTTACTTACTTTGTGTTTTGACAGTGTAAAAAATATATGATACATTTTGATAATGTATTCCCCATCCAATTTAATCTCCCTCCCAAGTCTGTTATATGTCCATCTCTTTACAAGTCTGTTTCCATATTCATGATTTTTTTGTCTTTATGGTTATTTGAATGAGAAATGCCTTATAGGTTCATGTCCTGGAAAACATGGGCTGAAGCTTTAGGTGATATTTGGAAAGATTATGGACATTTAGGTGGGTATTGCTGGAGGAAGCATGTCCTTGGTAGTGATTTTGGGTGTTTATGACCTTGCTCCATTTCCTGTTTTCTATACACATCCTGTGTGGATAAACATGTGCTCAACTAACTTATTGCTTCTACTGTCATGGTTTCTCTTTCTTTTTTCCAGACTTCCTGCCATGACGGACTTTAGCTCTCTGAAACTGCAAACTAAATTAAAGCCGTTCTCACTTAAGGTGTTATCATAGCAACAGAGAAGTTGGCTGCTATATATTCCTTTGTTCTATTTTGTTTTGATATTCATTAAGAATATCTACACATAATCATCTGTGTGCCCATGATCATAATCTTTTTTTAAATTTATTTATTAAGGATTTCTACCTCCTCCCCACCACCGCCTCCCACTTCCCTCCCCCTCCCCCGATCAAGTCCCCCTCCCTCATCAGCTTGAAGAGCAATCAGGGTTCCCTGACCTGTGGGAAGTCCAAGGACCGCCCACCTCCATCCAGGTCTAGTAAGGTGAGCATCCAAACTGCCTAGGCTCCCCCAAAGCCAGTACGTGCAGTAGGATCAAAAACCCATTGCCATTGTTCTTGAGTTCTCAGTAGTCCTCATTGTTCTTGAACATAGTGATCTCTCTGTGGCCATGAGTTTGGAAGTTCTCTTGAAGTCTGGAGTTTGCTTCAGCAGATATACAACTGAAGCTTATGACTACCCATATCACAAAGCCTGTCTCTACTCAATAGTTCAGCAGGGAGGATAAGGCTCCTCAACTCTCTCCTTTACACATAATAGACTGTTTGTCCAGGATTTGAGGAGGCCCAATGCAGGAAGCCACAGCTGGTGGAAGATCTTACCTGCATTGGTTATGTAATCCCCAGAAGACAGAATTTCACACACCTTTTCCCTATCTCCAAGTCAATACATTCCTTCTGCCCATTCTTTAGCAATGTCCCTCCGGCCTTGCCAGGGGTCGGTAGTGGGTGGTGGGGGAGTAAGGGGATGGGGAGGTGGTTGATAAGCATAGAGTTTAGGGTTAAGAACGCAATAATTACTAATTCTAGGTATGTTGCGCAGTCCTGCGTCTCACAATTCTCTATTCAATACAATATTATCTTCTCTGAGTGTTGGATTTGTCCATAATTATAAATATTTTATAGGTAGCTGGAGCCATAACAGTTTATTTAAACAACAGTAGTAATCTTATTTCCAGGTTAGAAAAACTCAAATCTTACAAGAAAACTTTGTGTTACCTCCATGTTATCTGTGTTATTATTATTTCAGTGGGTACATCCTGTTTGACAGATTAGTATTGTAAATCATAGGAAACAAGGTATATAAATTAGTTAAAAAATAAAAGAAGAAAATCATCTATGCTCTAATAATTTAGGACTTTTACATATTTAATGTAATACAATAGCAATCTAGAAATAACTATCATTATGAACAAAGTGCAATTTATTAGCCAAGTCACATCCTGAAGTTTTGAGGCTACTATATTAAAATATTAAAAGTAAGATTGATTAATCATACTATGTATTAAATTCACTATAGTCAATATAATTATACAATCAGAAATATACAGAAATTTTTAAATTTTTATTTTGAGATTATATTACAATATTCTTCTCCTTTCCTCCCCTCAAACCCTCCCATACATCCTTCACCACTTCCTTCAATTTCATAGTCTCTTTTTCATTTATTGTTATTATGTACATATATGTATTTACATGAACATACACACACACACATATATATATATCGCTAAAATATTCTATATAGTCTTGATGTAATGTTACTTATATGTATATTTTTAGGAATAAAGATTAATAATTGGTCAACAAATTGGTGTTATCTTCACTGGAGAAGGCCATCTGTTTCTCTCCAACTTTCCTCAGTTATCTATAGTTTTTATTTTAGAGTTGAGGTCTTTGTGTTTTTCCCTATCAAGAAACCACATTAATGACCAGCATGGTAAAGAAATTTTATCAAGAAAATAGTTTAGAGTGTATAGAAATTTCTTTAAAATTTCCAAACGGTATACAATTTATGATTGAAAGATTATAGTCTAATAAATATATTCTGTATAATAAAATATTAAAAGTATTATTTTTATGAAACACCATCATTGTGAGTAAATGTGAAGAGTCAGAATGGAGTTCTTAGAACTTCTTACAGAAGGAAGTAAAATAGGCTGTGCAAGCTTGTAAAATATTGAATATTTATCTTATGATTAGCTTTGCTGTTTGGAAAGCGAGTAGAAACTACATGGTGAGACTTCCTTCGAAGCAGCAGTCACTGAAGGCTGATCCAGGGCCACATGTGCTTCATGTATACCGTGATGTTTTTCTAGTTTACAGATGTTTTTCTAGTTTGTTTTTATGTGTCTGTGATAAGGACCTGATCACAAATAAGTTCTGCAGGAAAAGATTTATTTGGTTTACAGTTTCACATCATCCTCCTTCACAGGAAGAAGACAGGGAAGAAACCACAAAGAAAAGTTGCTTTCTGGTTTGTGTATTGGTTCATATTCAGTTACCTTTCTTTACAGCCCAGATTTTACCACCATTGCCCTCAGTGAGATGTGCCTTCCTGGTAAATCATCAGTCAGGGCAAATTTTCACTTACATGACACAGAGCAGTCTGACCAAGGCAATTCTTCAATTTTTGCCCTTCTTCCAAGACCATTTTTCATTGTGTGGAGATGATTAGAGAGAATTGGCAGCACACGGCAAACAAACATGGATTATCATAATATATATATATATATATATATATATATATATATATATATATATATATATATATATATATACACATACATACATACATAGATCTTTTTTTCTGAGAAACAGAGCCAAATAAATCTTCCCTCCTTAGGTTGTTGTTCGAATTCTCAGTTACATTGACGCGACAGCAATAGCTCTCACGAGCCGATTAGCAGCAGCATTTGTATGATGACTTATTTTTCAGAACAATGAAAATTAAAAGATTAATGCAATACCATTTCTAGGCTATAAATTAATAAAACATCAGAATCTTTGAATACTAAGTGGTTTATTTAATAGCAAAGGAAATTCGTATAATCTTCTATGACAGTGCATATAACTAATATGGGAACCCTTCAGCAATGTCATTGAACCCTGAAGATAATAAACTCTAGTTATGAGGCTTCCGTTGCCTGATAGGCACCCTAGGGACTCTTACAAACATATGCTTATGCAGATGTATATGGCAGTGTTTACTGTCACACTGTTTATAAAAGAGAGAGAAAGAAAAGCATGCTTTCAAGAACAAGTGGAATTCTCTACAGCAGTTCAAAAATGTTATCAACTGGGATTCATCTTATAAATGTAATGTGATTTTAAAGGAAACTATGTCATAATGACGCATCTGGCTTAATTCTATTTGGATAAATTATTAGTCACACAAAAAATTTAGGTATTATTTATACAAAGTATGACAAGGAAAGTATAACATTCCTCATGATAATTAAAAACATGAATTTTAAGAAATTAGTTATTATAAGAGATCAAGAATAATTTTATCACAGTATACATATAAATTATATTCAATTTTTAGTTTATAATAAATGGACAAGTGGCGTTTCCTTGTTTTTATGTTTTCAGCTTTGGAGTTTATACAGAAACCCTTTTCTTGTGTGTGTATCTAGAGTTGATTTCCTCGTGTTTTCAATTATCAATACCCATATCAGGACTTTATTAACACCTTTGATATATTTGAGCTGCTTATTATACAGAGTAAGAATGATTTCACAAATGAAATATTATGCTCTACACTGATGTCACCATCATATAGTAAGTATATACCTAGAGATTATCAATAGCATGGAGTTTTTGCCACATCAAGGTCGGGTATTACAAGAATACAGGACTGAGACCACATTTAACACTGGAGCCCAGTTAAAAACAGAAGTGGCAAAGCATTTCTATAATACAATATCAAACCAAGAAACTTATAAATAAATATGAGGATACTTTTCATTTACTTTACCCAGTGTCAGATAACATCAAAAACAGATGGAAACCAGACAGCTTGTAGACTTAGAGAAGAGGATTTAGTCAATAAGCATCCTTTTCCATTTCCACTCACAGGGTCAACAGAGGAGGGCAAAGAAAGGACATATAAACAATCCTGAAATCTCCCATGCTATGGCTTTGACTTTAACACAGACAAGACAAAGAGGTGAATGATATGCTCACAGCTAGATAAAACTGCCAGGCCTGCATGTTTTCATTTATGGCACACCACTTTATTGTGCTTTACAAATAATGCAGTATTGACAAGTGAAGATTTATGGCAACTCTGAATAGAGTGTCTTTTGGCACAGTCTTTCAAACACCTCAGATAGTCATTAGCATTTCGTAAGAATAATGCATATTTAAGATAAGCACATCATTTTACAGACACGCTGTTATACACTTAATAGGCTACAGTAGAGCTCAAGGAAAATTGTCTGTGCACATGACTTAATTTATCACATTATTTATTCCATGCAGTATTCTAGAACCAGGCTGAGATATTGCTCTTTCTGCAGTTTAAACTGTTTAAAGATAAACAAGATAGATATCACAATAGAAAACAGGAAAATCAATTGGTAGTAAAAATAGAAATGTCCACATATAAACAGAAGTTAAATATCCTTAAGATCAAACATGTAAATGTTCAGGATAGTGATTAAATATAATAAACACATAATGCAAAGCAGCATTTTAATTTATTATCTCCAAAACTAAAAAGGTAAGAAATTATCTATGTATAAAATATTTGTGTTTTTCTTAGTTATAACTGATTTTAGTAACTAGGAAATTTTTAAAAAATGGTTAAGTATGAATGACTAAAGAGAAAATTCTCTACATTCTTATTGACTAGCAAATTATTATCTTCCCTTGCCTGTGTGTCTTTAATATATGGATATATATATATACATATATATTCTTATATTTGTAATGATGACTTGAATAGTTATCCATGGGTAAAACTTTTACTTGGTGCAGGAGAATTGTCTGTATTCTGTCAGTCATGTTATAAATAAACGCTAATTGGCCAGGCAGGAAATATAGGCGGGAAAACCAGACAAGAAGTAGAAATGATGTAATGAGAACAGGAGAATTCTGGGAAGGAGGAAGTTGATTTCCCCCACTCCTGCCCAGACCACCACAGCAGAAGGATGTGATTTGCCACAATGAAAAAAGTACTGAGCCACCTGGCTAACATAGATCAGAAAAATGGGTTAATCAAGATGTGAGAGTTAGCCAGTGATAGACTAGAGCTAATGGGCCAATCAGCTTATAATTTATGGAGATCTATGTGTGATTTTCTTTGGGGCTAAACAGTTGTGGGGACCTGGTGGGAGGACAGAAAACCACAAACAACAAGCAGCCAGGCCCTTCATGTTACATTTACTAAGATTTAGTTTGTGACCTATTCTTCATGAAAATAGAACAAGACTTTATCAAATCTTCATGGATTGTAAACAGCTACTAACATTTCAGATACAAATGTGAATTCTTTCTCTGAGTTCCTCTCATGTTGCCACATGGCTTTTGGCAATACAAGGTCATTTTCTCCACATTATTCTTTCCTTCACTGTTTTTAACAAACATATCACAACAAGGAATAGGATTCATCTCACCAAAGGCAGATTGTATTTCAAAATATGTAGCTATCCAGACAGCCAAATCTGCATGCCCACAATGTCTATCAGAAAATAGCAAAGGTGCTTCATGTGTGAATACGCATGAGAGCAATGAGTAAGAGTTCAATCTAAAACTTAATATTGACTTGCAATTTTAATATTGTTTTCAATATCAGATAAACCAATTCACCTGAAATAAAGATATTCACAACAACTATTAGAATCAAGTGAAGAGAAGAAAACATTATATGATGGTCATAGGTATGTGTATTAATTTTTCCATGATTCACAAATCTCACGTATAATTTCAGTACACTTAAGATATATATGATAAATTTGCTGTTCACTTCTAATTGTCCTTTTCCATGCAGTAACTCTGACTTATAACAGAATGTTCTTCCCGATTTTTTCCTTCCTAAACAATCAACTTCAAGTAGAAACTGAAGTAAATTGTATACAAAAGACACAAGTAGATGTCAAATCTGCAGTTCCTGTAAAAGAAAATAATAGGCACAGGGTACGGCACTTTAAATCTCATTTCCTTCAGAAGAAGAATTTAATTGGAGTGTAATGAGAACTGAAATTAATAAATTAAAAATAAATGTCCATAAAAGAAAATGTATTTCGATCATACAGTAATTGTTTTCAACTTTGTAAATTAATTTGCCAAATGAATAAATTTCAGGGTACCCAATATATTATCCACTTTCATCTTATTTTAAATTTAGTATTTTTAACTTGATTAATCCACATTATTAAAAAAAAAGACCAAAGAAGTTTTTATTAATGTTCTCAGCAGCAATTCACCTTCTTTTAAAAATTTTCTCAGGTTTTACATGTTAAATTTCAGAAACTTCTTTATGCATGACACAAAAACTAATGAGGAATCTATATTTGTAGATAGACAACATATGGAGATATTGATCTATCTATTTATTAAAGACAAGGTAAACAAGTTAAAATATAAAGTCAATATATTAATTCAAATATATACTTTCTCTCCAAAATGCAGTTCCGTATGGGGCTTAGCTGTTTATAACCAAGCTCTAACTAATACCCTGCTTTTAGTATACATATTGTGTATGTAATATTATGTCCATAAGCAAACTTCTTACATTTACAGCTTTTTTTCTAAAAACACAAGAAAGAAAGAAAGAAAGAAAGAAAGAAAGAAAGAAAGAAAGAAAGAAAGAAAGAAAAGAAAGAGAGACAGATGGAAAGAGAGAGAGAAAAAAGAAACAAAGGAAGGAAGAAATACAATAAGCTTAGTGTACACAAACACAAGATCACAGCTTCTTTCCACTGAACTTCATGTTTTAGATATTTACTTTAAAATATAATTTATTTAACACCAATAATTAAAATATTTTTTGAAAGAGTTGTTTTCAGTAAATTCTTACTATTATGATCTAGTATTGGTTTACTCTTATTTTTAGAAAAATGAGAAATGATTGTTTTAAAAAATGTATATTATGATATTTTAAAGATGAATACATAATATGTAATTCACCTAATATAATTTGAGACTGTTGATGACTTTCAGATGAATTAAGATTTTCCTTTTCATATTTGATCAGTAACTAAAGTCATTTCATTATACTTCTCACTTTTCCTCACTAGAATCTCACCCAAAAGTAATATATATTCCAAATATTCTAATTCTATACCAAAAACTCAATTTGGTATTTGGAAATAGAATATTTTTGCCAATATGCAAAAGTTTACTCTTTTATAAATAAACAAGTAAAATAAAACCATAATTTACTATTTGGTTATTCTAAGAGAAATTTTCTTTTTATTTATTTTTATTAATTTTACATATCAACCACAGTTTCCTCTCCCTCCCCACCACCCGTTGCATTCCACCCGATCTTTCAAATATTTTCATTTTTCTTACAAACAAATTATATCATGGGAAAACATGGAAAGCTTTTGACATAATATACTTTGTTTTATTTGAACAAATTTGTAAGCATTCTAGGATGTCTTTTTGTTGTTGTTGTTGTTCTCATAATGGCATTAAATTATGAGAAATGTGAAAAAATTGTCACTAATTTATTTTTTCCCTTTACTGAAAATCTTTTGTCTCATATAATAGATCTTGATTACTGTTTCTGCTCTTTCAACTTCTCCTGCCTAGTTTCCCTCCCCTCAGAACATGCTCCTGTTCTGCCTCTGATTAGGAAAAACACCAGGCTTCTAAGGGACATTTAGAAAATAAGAAATAATAAGAAAAAATTGGAATTTGACCAAACAAATAAGAGAAAAAGAGTCCAAGAAAACGCACACAAAACAGAATTCCACTTGTTCACAAATTCAGAAATCCCATAAAAGCACCCACCTGAAAGCCATAATATATAGGCAGAAGACCTTGTACAAATCCTCCATTCCCTGTTCATGGTCAAGTTTTGCTCAAATTTGCTTAAAGGGCCTTGTTTTCTTCGTGTCCTCTAATCCCTTTGACCCCTACATTCTTTTAGACTCCTTTTCCTGAGGTTCAGTGAATCATGAAGGAAGGGATATGATAGAGACATTCCATTCAGGTTCATAAATCTCCCATTTTTTCATAATGGCTGGCTGCGGGTACCCTTTCACTTTGTCCACATCTACTACATCAGGAAGCTCCTAGGAAGAGAGCTGATGAAGTTTCTTATCTATGAAGTAGAATGTCAATAGTCGTCATTTTACCACTGCTTTTGTTTGTTTGTGTTTTAGGAAGGTAGTATTGGGTATTACCCTATATCCATGGACTATTTTGTCTCAGGTTCTTTCCCAAGCAGTGTTAGGTAAGTGTTAGATCTCCTGGAGAGGACCTGAAGTCAAATGAGATATTGGTTGGTTACCCCCACAAACTTAGTATCCAATGCGGGCAGGACACCATTGTAGGGTTTGTGGCTGGGTTGGTGATTATATTTCTCTATTAGTAGCATGCAGAGAACCTCCCTTTAACAAAAAGCCTGAAACATAAGGTTAAAGGGTCTATGTAGTCATCAGTTCTAAATCTCCATGTTCAGTATAGGTGTTGCAGTACAAGCCTTGTTGTCATTTTAAGGAGAGCATCCTACAGTCTTTGTAACAGTCTGCGATATTACATTTTCCCATGGTACCATTGTAACCAACAATTCAAATAGATGTATTCCGGTTTTCACACTGAAACGTCACTTGGTGACAAAAGATAGTCAGTTGAGGATATGCCTTTTCTGTTATTCGGCAATGTCATTTAGATTGCCTTCTTATATGGATATATTTTAGGAAGTTTCTACCATATTAGGTTTTTATACTACTCCTCAAATGTCCCTTAATTTTAGACATCTTCTTCTGTATTCCTTTTCTTATCCCCCTCTTTCTTCTCCCTCTCCATTGATCCTCCCATTCAATACCCACACCTTTTTATTATGTGTGTATTTCCCTTTCCTAATGAGATCTGTCTCCCATATTCCCTTTCTCTGTACCTAATCTGTGTGTTGTTATTGACTGTAGCTTATCTAACATTTGTTTTACAGTTAACATCCATATTTAAGCAAATACACTCCATATTTCTCTTCTGAGAATTTTTTTTTAGTTACAGCCATTTACCTGTAAATTTTGTTACTTTATTTATAAAATATTTTTAATATTGTTGAATTAATAAGCACAGCAATGTTTTCTAACTCATAATTACATCTGTAGAACATGATGCACACTTTTAATTCTCTATATAAATTTTATAGATTCTAAAATTAATCATGATATGCACTGACCTTATGTGATTGGTTTGTTCACATACTTTTAAATCTTGACAAAGTACTGTAACTAAAAATCTCATAATCTTTAATGCTGTTATTTTGAACTATCATATTGTATGTATTAAGTTGTATTTGTAAAGTTATTGTCAACATTTACTTTCTCAGTCAATCAATAATGTAGACAGGGGCTATGTAAATCATGTTTATCCAAAAATAGTCACACTAGAGATAATATATTAAGAACCTGTCAGTTCAGTTCATAAAGAATAATATCATTTTGATTGTCATAGTCAAAATTTATACTAAGTATAATTTAAAAATATTGTCTTTGTAAGAAAATAATTTGAAAAATATCACCCCAATATGCATAAATCTTTGGGGCAGGCTAATCACAACATAAACCAGGTAGTTAAGAGAGGGTAAAAGCTACTTGGTTATTTGAAATTGAATTCATTTATTTATATTATCTATTTGTGTGAGGGCAACACAGGTACAATGGTTTATGTGTGGAAGGCTGAGGACGACTTATTGGAATGTGTTTTCCCTTTCTACACATGACTAAGTCCTAGGGATTGAGTTCAGGTCAGCAGGCGTGGGGTGGCCATTCCTTATCCTGCTGAGTAGTCTCACTGACACAACAGATACCTGCTGTTGCCTACCTATATAGGGAATGTGGTCTTTCACTTTGTAAACTTTGAACTGCAAAGTGACAATAAGTTACACATAAGCAACTTAAAGCATTCAAGCCAGCTGTGATTATAGGCATGGACTGCCCCTCCTTCTAGTTGTAGCATTGTGAGGATATTTTTGAAAGCTAGAAATCTAGTACAAGATAACATGGATTCAGATTTCCAATTTTGTTAAGTACAATTTAAATCAGTTTATTGTCTTTTCTCTCTATTAACAATTCAAATGCTTAATGAATACTCCCCTCTCTTGATAAGCTTCTGATACCTTTCCTGCATGTTTCTTTGACAGCTTTTTCTTCCCATGTAAGGACAAGAGAAATCATTGAACTACTAAGATAGGACTGCAATGAAAAATATCCTGAACATGATTAGACTATATACTTATTAACAATATGAACTTTTGATCATATTACTCCTTCAATGTGAACAAAATTCCAATAAATATATGACACAGTAGATATATATTAACATATATCATGAATGTTTTATATAACTTAGTATCTACAGTATATTTGATAGTGGTTTAAAATCCCCTTCAACATCCTTTGTAGAGAAGTGTTAAGTACTTTATATGGAAGGACACATAAATGACTTACAGTTTTGTTCAAAAAATGTTGGAAGAATAATTTATATAAGGAAGATTTGAGGGCCTATGATATGACTCATTTTATAGACGTCCTTGCCAACAAGTGTGAGGACTTGAGTTTGAATCTGCCAAACCCACATAAAAGAACAGATGCTTAGCAAGAGTATCTGTCATCCTAATATTTCTACAAAAATTTAGAGAATGCTAGAAGCTGGTAGATCAGCTAGCATGACAAATACAGTGAAAAAACAATAAAATCCTTTCACAAACAGGGTATATAAGGAAGATCAATATTAGAGGTTTTCCACTGACCCCCACATATTCACTGTTGGATTTATATACACATACACACACACACACACACACACACACACACACACACACACACAGAGAAGAGACAATGGGAGAGAAAGAGAGAACGTTAGACTTTAAGGAATATAAAGAAACATTATAGTATCAACATTTTATTATTTGTTATCAATTTCTAAATTTATTTTAGATACCAAAATTTTTAATTTATATATGAAATAAAAAATATTTATGAACAATATTTAAATATTGTTTTATAGAATTTTGAATAATAAAATATCCAATGATATAACAAATGTTTAGTAGCCGCAGTGTCTGCTATTTCATTTTTCCCAATATTATTTCTGACTTACTTTGAACATCCCTGATGGAGGAAGGTCATTGGCTAATAAAGGAACTGCCTTGGCTCATTTTATTGGTTAGAACATAGGTAGGTGGAGTAAACAGAACAGAATGCTGGGAGTAAGAGGAAGTGAGCTCAGACTCGACAGCTCTCCTCTCGGGAGCAGACGCCTCAGAAGAGACGCCATGTTCCCCACTCCCGGGAAGATACACACGATGAAGCTCCGACCCAGGATGGACATAGGCTAGAATCTTCCCGGTAAGCACACCTAGCTCTGCTACATAGAATATTAGAAATGGGCTAGTCCAGGTGCAAGAGTTAGCCTAGAAGAGGCTAGATAGAAATGGGCCAAGCAGTGTTTAAATGAATACAGTTTGTGTGTTGTTATTTCGAGGCATAAGCTAGCCGTGCAGGCGACCAGGGTGCTGGGGACGCAGCCCTGCCGCTCCTATTACTACACATCCCATTAAATTTTTGCCTGCTAATAAATAGCTAAAATTATAAAAGTTGAGATTTTGTAATATCAAATTCTGTAGTAAAGGTTATTCATGTAAATACTGATTCAATAAATAAGATTCAAATTTACATTTCATAGTAAATAATTATTCTCATAGTTATATGAAAAAAAGCTAAAATATTATCTTCTTTGAAAACTACATACATAGAGCAAAAGGAAGAGATCACAGAAATATGTACCTGATTTAATACTTTAAGCTTGTGGGTTTACCAACTTGGTATTTCGTATATGTGATATGCTAAAATGTTTTCAACTTGCTTATTTAGAAATTGTGTGTTCCTTGGAGGAGGTACTGAGATGTCTTCAGGTGGTCAAACGCAGAGGTCCAAAAGACCAGTTTCCCAGTTTCAAGATGTTTTTGAGGTTTTGTAATCTTGTTCGCATGTAGAGTGTACTAGTTACTTTTCATTTTCATTAATGGGACCAAACACTCAACAAGAAGTCACTTAAGGCAGGAGAGGTTGACTGTGCACACAGTTTGAGGGTCCAGTTCAATACAAAGAAGTCATGTAAGAGTTGGTAGCAGCAAGAACTTTTTTTTTTTGTCATGGAAAACAAGCACAGACAAGCTGGAAATCTTCAAGGCTATTTCCAGAGGCACGTTCCTCCAGAAAAGACTCATGCCATTATTGTTACACAAATCCTCAAACAGTGCCATTCACTGTAGACTAAATTCACTTTCAGGTAAGCCTCATTATTTTAATAGCAGAGAAAAAAATAATAATAAGAAGAAGTTAATATTATTATTAGCGATCTAACTCCAGGAGTCATCTTCAGTCCTCAAGTCTTTGAAGTTTAATTGAAGTATCCCAAATATTCATAAGAGGACATTGATTTGTCTCCCTTCTTTTGACTCCGTTAGTTGCTTGGCATTGTTGACATTACTAGCTTCTTACTAGTGAAAAAATTGCACTATTTAAGGTCTAAAAGAGTGATATACTTTAAACAATTGTTCATATAATTTCTAAGAAATGTGAAACCATAAGACTTAGGTCTCAGGATGTGTTTCTAGGTTGGAATAGCAATTTTTGCTAAGACATTTTGAATGTCTTGAATAATGATTTGGTTTTTCTTCTACTCTACTTATGTTATTTTAATTTTTTGTATCTTATTTATATCTTATTTCATGTGTACATGTAATTAACTTTGCATGCATATCTGTGTACCACATGCATGCCTGGTACTCAGGGATGTTAGAAGAGGATATTGGATCCCTTGAAACCATATCTCTTTCAGGTAGAGGACTGTGGTCATCTGAAAGAACAACAAATAATTTAAAACACTTAGCCATTTTTCCATCCACTATCATACAAATTTTTGACTAAGCAAACTATAAATACAAGAGCAATTATTCACTAGACAGTGATAAGTCAAATTAGACACTGAACAACTGAAAAAATTCTAATTGCTTTATACAAATATTTAAACATTCATTATAAAAATATATTTTTACCGAAATATCTTCTGTCTGTGCAAATTGTGTCTTTTCCCATGTAAATACAATGGAATCATGATACCTTTTATCTTTTAATTAGGCTGAACTTTAGAGCTACAAAATTATCCTAGTTAAGAAAGTAATACTCTCACTAATCCGCATTACAGGTCTTCATTTAAAAACCCAACTTATAAGTTGATCATGATAACTACTTTCTTATATAAAACTAAAATTGTAATTGTAAGTAAAATGATCTCATCAGAAATGATATAAAACAAAGTTGCTTCAGTGTTGATACCTATGAGACTGTAAATCTATGTAGACCTATGTAGCTTGTTTATGTAGTTTCACTTAGGAAATTTTAATCACACTATAATGTTTTATTTACAAAGAAACAGCTGAGGTAAATTATTATGTGCTTTATTCATTAAACATTATTCACTATATTTCTGATAAAACGGGCCTAGTCATTGCTGCTTTAGACGTTAGAGCCCCAGTGTAAATGAAACTAATTTCCTGTCTTGATTAGGTAAGTATTTCTCCTGAAGCACATTTAAAAAAATAAAGCAATTCTCATCTACACAGTGAAAATCAGCAATATCTCTTTCATTTTAGTTAATCAGTAGATCATGTGAAACCAAAGACCTAAGGTGACCTGGACCCATGATATCTCGAAGGGAGAGTGGATTGAAACATGCTAGAAAGGCGTTGCAGCTTCCTCCTAATGTACAGTTGCATCACAAGAAGACAAACTGTCCATCTTCATAAAGAGATGCGTTAACTTTGCACTACTCACATCTAAGAAAGGGACATAGTTTAGTGTGCTTTTAAACTTTGAAGAAAAATTAAAGTATGCTAAATATTAAAGTCTTTTGCTGTTCCATATAGAACATATCATACACTTTATCTGATTCTTAGGTTTTTTTTAAATTTACTTTTTAAAACTTCAACTTTTTTCTATAAAATAGAAAAAAGAGATGAATGAAAAAGACAAATTTCTAATAATGAACTGTGGTTTTGAACCATCTACTCTGTCTGGATAAGTCCTAGCATGGTTCAGTAAACAGTGGTTACCAGCTAATTACAATTTATAGCTGGCACGCGAGTTTATCAGTTACACTTGGTAAATTCCAAATATTGTTTCTCTGTATTCTTTCTATGCACAAAAGTGAAATATGTTCCCTCAGGGCTTGCTTGATTTATTGGGGAAAATAATATGTGTTTTGAAAAATGAGTTCTATGAACATTGATGAAAAATTCTGAAAGAACACAGAAGGAGTGGTTACAGTTGGCTGCATAAATAATGTATTAGAAATCTGTTCCCACTCAAAACCACAAGTGAAATATTTCTAATGAAACCCAAATTGTTAATTCCTGAACAGCTTCTCTATTAGAAATGTTGCCATCACTTTGTGTTTAAAGATATTGCAATTAATTGTTTCTAATCCTTAGAATCATAAGGAGGCATAATTTCTAACTAATCTCATTAAACATAGATTTTAAAAAAAATCTGTGATTGTAGGTTAAAGATAATCATTTCACGTCCTATATTTTAATAATTTTCACAGATTTTAGAGTTCCATTTGTATATATGAACTAAGAAACTGCCTTCATAAAATGTTTGATAGATGAGCATCTGGAACTTGTCAAATTTGGTAAAGAAAGAAGTTAATACAAATTAAGAAAATAATTTCATTATAAAAATTATAAAATAGGAAGTGTAACATACTTAATTTGCATGTTCATTTAACCAAATATAAATTTAACTTTATTATTTCTTTACTAACTTTAGTAGACAAAAATAAAAATATAATTAAAAAATTATATTTGTATTCACTTTAAGATATTTTTTCCTCTTCAAATACAAGCTTTTCCTTTTAACATCTTTACTATATTTATTTTCATTTATAGATTTTCTTCAAAGTGCAAAGAGCATAGCTTAATGCAGTCATATCAAAGTCACAAATTAATGGTTTAGCCAGAGCATATAATGGATAAATATTATTAGTGACTTTTAAAGAATTATAAATCATTATTTTGAATGCATTATTTCATTCTATCATGAAAATTATTTAACAAGTTGTATTTGATTAAGTACTATTTCATTACATTTTATTTAAAATAAAAGTAACTCTGAATAATTTTGGAGTTTTTTTTAAATTTTGGATTTGACTTTTATTTTTTTAATTACTTTATTACTATTAGGAATAAAAATTTCCACTTTCTCTTCTCTACCCGCTTCTCTCCTGCTTCCCCACTCACCCTCCTGTCCTCCCTAACCTGTCCTAAGAGAGGGCAGGGTACACTGCCCTGTGGGAAAGTCCAAGGCCTTCCCCCTGCCATCCAGGCCTAGGAACGTATGCATCCAAATAGACTGGGTTCCCAAAAAGCCAGTACATGTCATAGAGACAAATTCCCATGCCATTATCACTGTCTTCTCAACCACATTTAGAGGGTTTAGTTTGCTCATTCAGTCCCATTCTAGCTGGCTTTGGTGAGCTCCCATTAGTTCAGGCACACTGTCCCCGTGGGTGGATCATCCCCTCGTGGTCCTGACTTCCTTGCTCACCTTCTCTTTCCTTCTGCTTTTCAACTGGACCTTGGGAGCTCAGTCCAGTGCTCCCATGTGGGACTCTGTCTCTCTCTCCATCTGTTGCCAGACAAAGGTTCTATGGTGATATTCAAGATAGTTTTTAGTCTGACTACGGGACAAGGCCAGTTCAGGCATCCTCTTCTCCACTGTCCAGGGTACTAGCCGGGGACATCTGGGACCCCCTCTAGAGTCCAGCTTCTTGCCATCCCCACAATGCCACCCTTAACTAAGATATTTTCTTCCTTGCTCCATATCTGTCCTTCCTCTATCTCAACCATCCCACTCCCCCAAGCTCTCACCAACCCTTCCCTACTCCCTACTCTCTCCCCCTCTCTCCTTCCCCCACCCCACTCCCACCCCCATGCACCTAACTTTTGCCTGGAGATCTTGTCTGTTTCCAATTTCCAGGAGGATCTTTATATATTTTTGTTTGGGTTCATGGAAATCAGAGAAACATCACCTTTCATGATAGCCACAAATATTCATTATCAATCAGTTACAGATGAAAAACTAGAGTTACACTGTACAGGACTTTGGTAAGGCCAGCCTTTAGACTAACAACTGGGTTACTTAGTTAACTGGGTTTATTTGGTGCTCAGCTTTAAATGAGATATAGTTACCACATTTCTCTCTCAAGACTTGGGTCTATGTGGAAGAGTGGGAAAGCTATTATGCAGCCAGAGGTGGTGGGGAATATTAGGGAAACACATTTCTGCAAACACGACCGTGCTAAAGCACAGCATATGAACTGTGCCAGGATGAACAAGATCTACACAAACTCAACTGAACAAAATCCCCGCACAGAAGGAGTAGAGATCAGAATGTCTCCCTTGTATCCAACAAGTTAGTCACACAATAAATGACTGGAGGGAGAATCCCAGTTGTCATAGTGCCATAGAAGGACTTTAACTATGTATATGAAGAGTAATTTAAGACAGGATGCTGCTCTGTCAGTATATGTAGGAAGTCCTTCTGTCTCTGTGTTACTTTTATTGTTTAATGAATAAAGAACTTATTTGGACCTATAGTGGGGAAGAACTTTGCTAGGCAGAGAAAACTAAGCTGAATGATGGGAGAAAGAAGGGCAGAATCAAAGAGAAGCCATGCAGCCACTGCCAGAGACAGAGTGCTGAAAGTTTTCTGATAGAGCACAACATCATGGCGATGCACAGATTACTAGAAATGAAATAAATTAAGATATAAGTGTTGCATGGAAGCCACTTGTTGATTCCCAGCTGCCCAGCTAGCTTAGACCCAAAGCACAGAGACTATAGTATTTAAAACACAATTAGCTAATAAGAAGCTAAAGCTAATGGGCCAAGTAGTAATTTAATTAATACAGTTTCTGTGTGATTATTTCAGGTCTAATCTAGCTGGGAATCAAGCAGCTCCCTCAACCAACATCAGTACAGATATTTCTCTCCTTCATCCCATTTCTCGTGTACTCTTCTGTTGACAGAGGCTTATGTCCCACCTTGTCCACAGCCATTTAGTCCTAAAGAAATACATAGAGGTCTACATTAATTATAAACTGGTTGGCCTATTAACTCAGGTTTTTTACTAACTCTTATAACTTCTAACTTAATGCATAATTCTTGTCTGTCTTAGCCACGTGGCTTAGTATCTTTTATCAGTGAGGCATTCTCATCTTGCTTCCTTTGCATCTGCGTGATGTTTGCAGACTGATTTTTCCTCTTCCCAGAATCTTTCTGTTCTCATTACCCCACCTCTACTTCCTGTTTGATCACCCAGCCAATACTTCCTGCCTGGCTACTGTCATATCAGAGTTTTATTAAAATACAAGTGACGGTACAGACCATTGTCCCACAGAACTCCCCCAACTTTTTTTAAAACAAGAACTCTGAATTTAATATTCTTTGTTTAGCTTTTGTCCAGACCATTATCCATAACATCCTGTAATCAACACTCTAAACAAAGATAAATATCCATAATCCATTTTTGGGGAACATGTGAATAGTTTTCCAGGGTATGTTCTGCTAACTGGGGTGCTGATAATCTTTTGAAGACCAAAAGAAAATTTAGAATTATAGTCAAGGCCTGGCTGAAATATTCTGTGAGGATTTTTCATCTTGGCCAGCAGTTTTGAGGCTATTCTGGCTATAGAACTCAGACATCTGGGCCATCTACTCCTATCAGAGATTTCCTTGATCAAACATTATTTTTCTTAATCCAGAATTAATCCACAGCCTCTCATTTCCTGTGGAAACAAGAGAAAAACCTTTTCTTCAAAAAAAACTTAACTTTTGACTTAAATTTTGAAGTCAAAGCATTTTTAAAATATGTATGTTGGATTAATCCAGCAACATTTATAAGAAAATGTCTTTTAACAGCTGTTTCTTTTTTCTCAGCATTTTAATAATTCAAAGACAATATAACAACATACAGTATCTATATTCTCTGTGTATTTTCTATCTTTACATTGCTTTATTTTAAACTAATAGGCCAATGAGTTTATAATTAATGTAGAATTCTCTGTTTCCTTGGAGCTCAACAGCTATGGGACTGGGCAGAACAGAAACCTCTTTCAAAAAAATGACATCAAAGTGTCATCAAAATCCACTTAAAACCTAAGAGAATTTGAAAAGTAATTCTAGACATAAAAAGAACACAATTAAACATGGCTTCTTAGTAGCATTTCTCAGGTGGGCTCTGTTTGGTAGAGGCAAATGCACCTCAGTTAAGAGAGGCTTCCTGAGCCAGCTTTAACTGTGAAAACCTTGCAGCTCTTTTAAGAGGCTCCACTATCAAACATGTATATAGTGTTCATGAGTAGTCAATAGCATGCTTCTTGGTGGAGGTAGGGACTTTAAATCTACATAGAATTGTAGCAAAATACATGACTCTGGCTGGTATCTCTGCCATAAATCTAGACGCTCAAGAAACTGAAAAATGGAATGGATCCATCATTGCCATGGCTTTAAACCTAGCCATATCATTTAGCTAATTAAAAACTCATGTGGTTAAAAAAAAAGATTTATACAGTAAAGATAGATTCATATTTTTAAAAAATACACTAAACGATTTAAACTGTTTTGAAAAATATATGTAGGTGAAAAAAAAAGATAAAGTCCTTAAAATAAAAAAAGAGATAATCAAGTGTGGTGGCATACACCTTTAATCCAAACACTTGAGAGGCAGAGGAAGCAAGATGAGAATGCATCACTGATAAAGGTACCAAGCAACATGGCTAACACAGACAAGAATAATGGGCTAATTTAAGATGTAAAATTTAGTTAATAAGAAGCCTGAGATAATAGGCCAAGGAGTTTATAATTATTGGAGGCCACTTGTGTGTTTCTTTGGAACTGAATGACTGTGGTACCGGGCCTGACTGAAATCTTGGTCAACACTTCTCCTTCAGCAAGCTATGAGGTTTTTTTTTTTTTTTGTCATTACTTTTTCAACTTAACATGATTCTTCTGGTTAATTCTAAGTTCTAAGAAACAATTTAAATATGTTTGGGGTATCCTTGGAATTTACAAAGCTAGAAAATAAGGAAAATTTAGTGTGTGAAACTTGAAGTTAGGACAAATGTTTTAAAGTTCATTTCACACTAAATGTTATCCTACATCACAGACACTGGATGAGAAAAAAATATAAAGCAAATGTAGGTTTGTAAAACAGCTGTATGTGACAACTGACAAGATGCACACTTCAACCTATCATAAAAATGTTTTCCTTTCAGTATGGGATAGTGCATTATGGGTTTCATTCATAAGCCTTTTCCAGAGCCTGTTTTTCTGATCATCTCACTCGCTCCCCTAGGACTTTGTTTCCAACATGTATTCATCTTTAGCATTTCTGCTCTCTGGGATTCCTGTCTAATGGCTTTTCTTCAATTTGCTTCTCAGATTCTAGGCTTCCTTATGGTCATTTCATTCAGAAATATGCAGGAAACCTGGAAACAACCTAAATGTCCCTCAACCGAAGAATGGATGAGGAAAATGTGGTACATTTACACAATGGAGTACTACACAGCAGAAAAGAGTAACATCTTTAATTTTGCAGGCAAATGGAAGGAGCCATAAAACATCATTTTGAGTGAAGTAACCCAGACCCAGAAAGACAATTATCACATGTACTCACTCATAAGTTGTTTTTAAACATAAAGCAAAGAAAACCAGCGCACAAATCACAGTCCCAGAGAACATAGACAACAATGAGGACCCTCAGAGAGACAAACATAGATCTAATCTACATGGGAAGTAGAAAAATACAAGATCTCCTGAGGAAATTGGGAGTCTAGGGACCTTGGGAGAAGGTTGAAGGGGAGGGAAGAGGCAGAGAAAGGAGCAGAGTAAAATGTAGCGCTCAATAAAAAAAAAAAAAAACAGAAATAAGGAGGAATAATACACTGCAATTATAGACTTATGCAATAAAGAAAAATAAGGTACTTATCACTTATTTAACTTTATCTGAAGAAAATATGTCTAAAAGTTATTTTTTTAAAAGCTTCTTTTTGGCTATAGTTTCTACAGGAGTAGACACTCATGAATTAATTTATTCATTCATCAGAAGAACCCACAGTCATATATTAAGGGGAAAAAGCTGAAAGATCAGAGAAGCACAGTACTCGGTCACGAGGTCTTACGTTTGTGATATCCTCAGAACAAAGTGGGCAAGATGCTGTCTATGAGAATCTTCAGAGAAAACATGCTGAGCTTCTGTCATCTCCAACCTTATATTCACCTCCCTCTTCTAACCCAATCACTCTCTTCCTGTCTCCACATCCCTAAGGCTGGGATTAAAGTCATGTAACTCCCAGATATTGTAATTTAAGGTATGAGCCACCATCCCCACCTGGCTCCGTTTTTCTTTTAGATTGCATCAATTCTGTGTAGCCTAGGGAGACCTTGAACTCACAGAGATCCTTCTGCCTCTGCCTCCACAAGTTAAATGAAGCATCATATAGTTAATTAGATTATAATTATTACTAGAAGAAATTTCAGGTTGTATAACACTAGGTTTTCTGCTGAATTATTTTATGGATCCATGAATCTCTATGCCTTTAAAAACTTTTGCTGAAAGTAAGCAACTAAAAATAGCTTTTTAGTTTCTCCAGGTAAAATTAAAAAATAATTAATATTTTCCTTTCTGTATATGTATGCATATGTCTATAATTACAAGGAGTTAATATTCCATGAAAAAATGAATCTAATTATTACTTGCCTGCTTCATTCTATAGATTTATGAGTTGTACATTAAGCGTTTTATACAGACTTAAAAGGGAACAAATAGAAAAGCAAATTTCATTGTCACACTTGGTTGTGGGCCTCTAGAGTATAAATATGGGCACATTGCCTGTTTCCTTTGCAGGACCCAGGATTACTTAGTGGAAACAGCATTCAAGATGCATCATACTTTTAATGGGCACTAAAATAAGTAAAATCAATAAAACTCTATGAAAGCATTCATCAATCTTAAGCTCTTTTTGATAAAAACTGTGGTATTAAGGATCAGAAGGACAATATTTAACAAGAAATCTTTTCTTCTTCTTAAAATGCAAAATTTTTTTCTACTTATCTTTTGGACATATTACTTTTAAAACTTTTACATCAGTGCTTTGTTATCCTTCCTCAATAATAAAATATTTTTAGGGAGACCTACTTTTAATTTTTTTTTCATTTCTTTCTTTTGTGTTTTGAAATGGCAAGAAATTATAATGTCTTTTAAAGTAAAATTTAGCTTCTAACATTATAATTCCAATGTTAGTCCAATGTAGAACTATTTTTCCTTAATGTGTCATAATTTTCTTATAATTCCTTGGCAGTTAATAAAAATGGTGACTTTTTAATATAGTAACACCTAATACCACATAACTCATATTAATTTTAAAGTTATTTTACACATATTTTTATACATATATAAATTAGTGACATTTTACCAATAGTTCCAAGGAAAAATGATATCAAGATTTTTAGCCTCATATTTGTAGTAGATAACATCAAAGTTTAATCTACCATTGATCCACAAATCTTTTTATTGTCTGCAATCTGTATAGTCCTTGTCTTCACACAGTAGTAGTAGATCAACGGCATGGCCAGCACAGTGGAAGCAAAACAACCACCTGGGCAGAAGGACAATAATAGACAAAGACAAAGGACCCTGGTTTACTCTAGAAATGAGCACTTTTTTATTTTACTGCTGTTTATATTGAGTTTATCTAGCTATGAAAGATGACTGTGCAAGCCATCAGAGGAATGCAAATCAAAATAAGTCTGAGATTCCATCTTACACCTCTAAAATGGCTAAGATCAAAAACACTGATGACAACTTATGAGAGGATATAAAGTAAAAGGAACCCTGCATTGCTGGTGGGAATACAAACTGTTACAGACCCTTTGGATATCAGTATGGCAATTTCTCAGTAAATTCAGAAACAACCTACCCCAAGACCCAGCAATACCACTCTTGGGTATATACCCCAAACAATGCTCAACCATATCACAAAGACATGTACTCGATTATGTTCATTGCAGCATTGTTTGTCATGGCCAGAACTTGGAAACAACCTAAATGTTCCTCAAGCAAAGAATGAATAAGGATAATGTGGTACATTCACACAATGGAGTACTATACAGCAGAAAAAATGATACCTTGAAATTTGCAGGCAAATGGATGGATCTAGAAAACATCATATTGAGTGAGGTAACCCAGACCGAGAAAGACAAATATTATATGTACTCATTCACAAGTGCCTTTTAGAATAAAGCAAAGAAAACCAGCCTATAGTTCACAATCCCAGAGAACCTAGACAACAATGGTGATCCTAAGAGAGACATACATGGATCTAATCTACATGGGAAGTAGAAAACGACAAGATCTCCTGAGTAATTTGGGACCATGGGGACCATGGAAGAGGGTTGAAAAGGAAGGCAGAGGAATGGAGGGGAGCAGAGAAAAATGTAGAACTCAATAAAATCATTAAAAAATGAAAAAAAATAGCAAAGATGGCTAAAGGCATAAGTCAATATTGTAAAACATGTATGTTCTTTTATTTCTTTTTTTAATTTTTTAAAATTTATTTTACATACAACTGAAGTTTCCCCTCTTGTCTCCCCATTACCTCTGCTCCGCTTCCATCTATCCCCAATCTACTACATTTCCATTTCCATTCAGAAAAGGGAAAGCATTCCGGGATTCAAAGAAAGCATGCCATGTCACTGTGAGGTAGGACCAAAATCCTCCCTTGCATCAAAGCTGGAGGAGTCATTTTTGCTTATGGACTAGGTTCCACAAACCAGTTAGTTTTCCAGGGAAAAAGGTCCTGATCCCACTGCTAAGGGGTCCCCAAAACACAACAGCTACCCAACTGTCATCTACATGCAGAGGGCCTAGGTCAGTGCCATGTAGGCTCCCTAGCTGTAGGTTCAGAGTTCGTGAGCTCCCATTAGTTCACATCAACTGTTTCTGTGAGTTTAACCATCATGATCTTCACCACCTTTGTTCATACAATCCCTCCTTCCTCTTGACAACTTGACTTCTGGAATCAGCCCTGTGCTTGACTATGGATCTCTGCATCTCTTTCAACTGGTTACTGAAGACTCTCTGTTGAAAATTCCTGTAGTCACCAATTTGAATACTGAAGGACAGTTGAGGTACCCTCTCTACTGTTGCTAGGAGTCTTAGCTAGAGTCATCCTTGTGAATTTCTGGAAGTTATCTTGGCACTAGGCTTCTCCCTAACCCCGTAATGGCTCCCTCTATCAAGCTATCTCTTTCATTACTCTTCCACTGCATCCTGAGCCCATCTTGACCAACAGATTCCTCATGTTCCCATTCTCCCAAGCACCTACCCTCCACACACTCCCTACTGCCATCCACAGTTAACTAAGGAGATTTCATCTATTACCCCTTCCCAGGGAAATCCATGCTTCTGTAAGGCAAAGAACACTGTCAATTAGACAAAATGGCAGCATACAGAATGGAAAAAATCTTCTGTAATTTGAAGTTTCTGTCTAAACTTCCAGTTTCCAAATAATCCTTCAAAGGCTTAATTATAATTTCAAACTGTTTGGCCTATTAGCTCAGACTTATTATTAACAAGTTTTTAAAACTTAATTTTTGTCTGAATCTGTCTTTATTGTATATCTGTAATCATTTTCTATTTGGGAGAGTTTTCAAAATGCTAAGCAGGCTTAGGCTACTGGCTCTATGCTGTTGAGATTTTTAACATGTAGAAGGTACTTTCACTATCAACTATAGGAGCCATAGTCACTGTCCCAACTCTAGGGATGCAGCGGGTCCACACTGCCATCAAGCAGCTTAAATTTACCCACAAACCCATTCAAGGGCTTATTAGGAGGTCCTCTCTAAAAATCTTTCTGTACGGCCTGCAGGAACCAGGAAGACCTCTCTTAAAGGAGCCACACATTTGTTCACTGCCAGCAATGAGAGACTATATGAAAAAATGTGGCTACCAAGAAATCACACTTGGCTACCATTTTTGTGGGTCTAGAAGCACTCTTTTTCTTAAGATATTTAGGTGCTATGTGGCTCCATGGCAGAAAGTGGGCACTATTTGTAACAGGAGGTTTCTTTCCTGCCCACCTATTCCCAAATCATCACTCAGAGGTTTAATATTACTTGCAAACTGTTCAGTCTTGTTATTAATTAGCTCTTACAACTTAAATTAAACCATTACTATCATTCTATATTTTTCCATAAGGCTTGTGGCTTGTTACCTCACATCTTGCTTCTTCTGAAGTTACTGACTTTTTCCAGACTCCACTTTCTTTTGTAACTGTATCTTTTCTTGGATTTCCTGCCTTGCTCTATTCTGCCTGGCTATTGGCTAAATCAACTTCTTTATTGACCAATGGTAATAAAACATATTCACAACATACAGAAGGGTAGTCTACACAACCTTCCCCAACCCCAAATAGAAAGCTGATCTCCAAAATGTACAAAGTACTCAATAAACCAGACACCAAATACCAAGTAATCCAATTAAAAATGAGGTACAGATTTAAAATGAGATTTCTTAACAGAAGAATTTCTGATGGCTGAGATACACTTAAGGAATTACTCAACATTCTTAGCTATTAAAGAAATGTGAATCAAAGCAGCTCTGACCATCTTATACCAGTCAGAATGGATGGCTAAAATCAAAAAGGTAAAGACTGCCTATGCTGGAGTGGATGAAGAGTAAAGGGAACATTGCTTCACTGCTGGTGGGAGTGCAAATCTGTACAGCCACTTTGGAAATCAGTATGCAGTTTCTCATAAAACTGGGAATCAAACTACCTCAAGACTTAGCTATACCAATCTTGGGCTTATACCCAAAGGATTTTCAATCATACCACAAGGACACTTGCCCAACTAAGTTCATAGCAGCATTATTTGTAATAGCCAGTATCTGGAAACAGGCTAAATGCCTCTGAGCCAATGAATTGATAAAGAAAATGCGATACATTTGAACAATTGAGTATTACCCAGCTGTGAAAAAACAATGACACCTTGAAATTTGCAGGCAAATGGATGAAACTAGGAAAAAAATATCATCCTGAACGAGGTAACCCAGACGCAGAGAGTCAAACATTGTATGTACTCACTCATGAGTGGATATTAGCTATAAAACAAAGGATAACCAGGTTACCATTAACAGCCCCAGGAAAATTAGTTAAGAAAGAGGCCCCTAAAAGGAACATATCTTATGCTCTTGAGGAACTGATATTTGTTTCCAGAGACCATATTGGGCTACCAGTCACTGCATCTGTAACTCTAACCCTAAGGTGTTTAATGTACTCTTGTGGACTCCAATTCCAATACACAGGGATGACCTCAGCTAAGACCCTAAGCAATAGAGTTGAGGGTGTCTGAACCAGCCTTACCCTATTGTCAGACTGATGATTATCTTAAATATCACCATAAAACCTTCGTCCAACAACAGATGGAAACAGAGGCAATGACCCACATCGGAGCACTGGACTGAGCTCCCAAGATGCAGTTGAAGGGTGGAAGGACTGGGAGTATGAGCAAGGAATTCAAGACCATGAGGGGGTTCATCCACTGAGACAGTTTGCCTGAGCTAATGGTAACTCACTAACTCCAACTGGACTGGAAGTGAACGAGCATGGGAACAAACAAATCCCTCTGAATGTGGTTGACTATTGGGGCCGACTGAGGGGCCACTGATAGTGACACAAGGATTTGTCTTCACTGCATATACTGGCTTCTTGGAATCCTACTCTTTTTGAATTTATACCTTACTCAACCCAATGTAGTAGGAAAGACCTTGAACTTTCCACAGGGTGGGGTGCATTGCCATCTCTGAGAATTGGAGGGTCTGTGGAAGGAGTGAGAAGGAAGTGGGAGGAGGGGAAAAAGTGTGAATTTTGATTGGTATTTTTTTAAGTAATAAAAAAATATAAAAACCTAACTCCTAAAATATATTAATAGTTAGAGATAAAGATATCAATTACAAGTGTTCAGAGATGTTGATTTATTTCAATAACTTACATTAACGTAGACAATTTAATATCCATATTTTAATAACAACACCCTTAAAAGCAAAAAAAGTCACTTCACAACTGTGTTTCAATAATTGTACTTCATTTGTGCATCTCATTTTACAGTAGAAATATAGTTCACATAAATATCCATAATCAAAAACAGGCAAGCAGGATGCATTTGCTATTCAGTTTTGTCAGCAGTATTTGTTCAAGATGCTGGCTTTCATCCAATGTGTATTGTTGTTTTCTTTGTCAAACACCAGTTGCTGTTGTAGTGCAGACTTATATGCAGGTCCTCAAATGTATTTTATTGGCCAATGTTTTTTAGCCAGTGCTATTTTTGTATGTTATTATGTCTCTGTAATAGGGCATAAAATCTGGGAAGGGAATAACTGTAGACTCTAGAATCTAGAGGGTAATCCTCAGGATAATTTTAGATATTGTAGTTTTCTTTTTCCACATGGAATTTAAGGTTGTTTTTCAATTTATGTGAATAATTCTGTTGATCTTTTAGTTATGGCTACATAGGATCCATAGACTGATTATAGTAAGCTGTCCATATCAATAAATTATTAAATTTGAAATCCTAAATTGTGTTCATTTGAGTTGGGGGGGGGGCTTGTATTTTTGTTTCTTTTCATCTTCTTAAAAAGGAGAGCATTATTATTATTATTTTTTTTTACTGTGGGTCCTTGTAGGTTGAATACGCTTCAGTAAATGGTCATACACTAATTGGACCTGGATTGTTTTAAATAAAAAAACAATGAGTAAGCAAATTCAGATCTGTATGGCATGAAACATTGATCCAAGTGGAATTTGGGGAAAAAAAGAAATATAAATGATCAAAATGTGATTTATGAATATATGTAATTTATGAATGTATATATATATATAATATAAAATCACAAAATTAAATATTGATTTAGGATTTAAGGCATTATAGGGATGGAAAGAGTTTTAATATTCTTTCAACTAGATCCCAATCACAACCTCCATCTCCATATTCCCTAAAATAGAGGAATCCACATAGGGCACAATAGTAGAGTAAGAAGTTAAGATTTTAATTTGACTATCAAACAGTCAAGAGCACACTCTCTAGGAAAAGAAAATACTGAGCTGAGCAGAGCAACAATGTCAGGATTCTTAATAGACAAGAGAGAGCCTATAGTTTCACCCTCTTACTTGATCCTCATGTTTCCCGAATGGGAATTTTCCCCATATGAGCATGTACGTAGTGAAAAGAAAGCTCTACTATTCTACAAATTATCTAAGGACTATCAGTTTGTTTAACCATATTTTTTCACTTCTTCATATTCTATTCATTGTCATTGCTATAACAGTGCCATCTTTTATCTGTTTATTCCTAATATAAAGGAAATAATAATTACTATAAACTTATATCATGAAACTTCTCATTTTAAATACTTTTAAAATATATCTATGGTAGAACTAATATTCTATAGACCAATTGTATTCTATAATATTTTAGTATTGGCATTAAAATAACTTAAAATGTTATTTGCAATCTATCTGGCTGCCTGAGTTTATTTCAAATATTATGTTGGTATTATCCACAAAATATCTTGATCCATCACTTCCTACTCATTGTGTATGTTTAATATAGTATTTTTATCTGTACTTATATTTCCATATAATCATAGTATTCAGGAAGAATTCTTCATGAAACTAAAATTAGTTATCATTATTTGTTCATTAGCCACATACTTAATGCTTTTTACATATTTAGAAACTAGTATCAGTCTTGATTTCTAGAAGCAAATAGTGTTTTATTAACCTAAGCTAGTTCTATAGATTTGTAGATATCACTGAATGTTAACAAACATTGGTATCATTAGATATCTACACTTTCCCAGAGATTATATCAAAGAATGAAAACTTTTTTTACACGCCAGAGCTGTGGAAACAAACAGCATCTGGCTTCCTTACTGCTTGATTCCTTGTTTGTCTCGTAGCTCTAAAGGAAAGAATAACCAAAGGGCTCTATGAAATTTGCTTACCAAATCCCTGGTGGAGTGCCATTCTAGAATTCATTTAGCATTTTATTTCAACTTACATAACCTACATTGATGTTTCCGGCTAACACCTCTCAGAATAAATAGCTTTGCAGAAGCAAGTCCTTATTGGTATAAAATATTCCTGTGTTCTCACAGATGTACCATGGACAATTGATTTGTCAATCTTGTTACAATGTATTTCTATCATGAATAAGCAGAACAATATTTAGCAGAACAATAAGGCTTTGGTTTCATAGACCATATTCATTATGTTCCTTCCAGTATTTAAGAAATAAGCAGCATTTGACATGCATAGAACTATGCCCTGGGAAAACAAACATTTAAAGCATGTCTCTTGTTCCCCTATTCAAAATATCTCTTGTTCCCCTATTCAGAATATTTTCATTAATTCATGCATATTCATTTCCATTGAACTTTTACCAGAAAAGAACTCTTAATGTAACATAACAACTCTGGTTCAAAGGAAATTACAGAGCATGTTATTCTGAGCTAAAAGCAGTTAAACATGAATGACAAACAGATTCAAGTTACCCTGAACGACATGACCTAATGCACAGTTTCATGAACTATTAAATCAATGGTTCAAAAGCAAGGAACAAAATCCACATATTTGTCATTTGCATTTTGGGACCATCACAGAGTAAGCTATAGCAAGCTGGTTGTATTATGTCTTTCATAAGAGAGTCTGGGTAGTACAGCAATGGTCATCTGCACAACAGAGTGGTTAGGAGTCGAAGAGTTCACTAAGCTTGGCACCTTGTCAATCCCAAACTGGCACTGAAGGTCTAAAAGATTCCAAGAGAGTTGTTAGTATTGAGCCCATAACTTTGAAAACCAAAAAAATGTGACGTCTGGCCTTACTGAAGAAGAAATAAAGATATGCTGGCAGATATTTTTCCATTGAGAGTCTTTTATTTTCTGTTGTCAGGCACTCATTCCAAGGGTGAGCTTTCTTAGCTCATTCTCAAGAGATGGACTGAGAGGTATGTGCTATGAGCATCTCCACATTCATTCATGCTGACCGCATAGATGAGTCTTCACACTGAAGAAGCATCTTCTACATGTTTCTGGTGTCGTAATACAAAATCCACAACTTGCATTCACAGGCTAAAGGGGACTGAGATTAGTGGTAATTTACAAATACTTATATAATAGTCACTAATTGTTAGGCCCAATAACACAGTTGAGGCAAAGGAAAGTAATTATTGCTGTTAACTTACATAGTTACATTCTAGTAACATCCATGATGTTATATCAGCGAGGCAGTCAGCAGAATCTTTATGATATATGTATCTTCCACAGAAAGCCTCTAGTCATAGAAGAGAACAATAAAGATTCATGTACTTACCACTCACCATCAACAACTCTTAGGTTTTATTTTGTCTTTCATTCTTTTTTTTTTAATTTATTTATTTATTAAGGATTTCTGCCTCCTCCCCGCCACCGCCTCCCATTTCCCTCCCCCTTCCCCGATCAAGTCCCCCTCCCTCATCAGCTCGAAGAGCAATCAGGGTTCCCTGCCCTGTGGGAAGTCCAAGGACCACCCACCTCCATCCAGGTTTAGTAAGGTGAGCATCCAAATTGCCTAGGCTCCCACAAAGCCAGTACGTGCAGTAGGATCAAAAACCCATTGCCATTGTTCTTGAGTTCTCAGTAGTCCTCATTGTCCGCTATGTTCAGCAAGTCCGGTTTTATCCCATGCTTTTTCAGACCCAGGCCAGCTGGCCTTGGTGAATTCCCGATAAAACATCCCCATTGTCTCAGTGTGTGGGTGCACCCCTCGTGGTCCTGAGTTCCTTGCTCGTGCTCTCTCTCCTTCTGCTCCTGATTTGGACCATGAGATTTCTGTCCGGTGCTCCAATGTGGGTCTCCTTTCGTCGCCCTTTTTCCAGAGGAAAGGGAAATGATTCCTTTTGGAGGACAGGAAGCCATGTCACAAGTTTTCAAATAATTCTGGCTTTTATCTAACTACTAGAAATCCTTCTATAGTCCTGCTCCAACTGAGTATGACTATCATTTCATACCTAACTGTAGAGAGCTGCGTGGAGCTGCACCTGATGGCGATGTAGAGAGCTGTGTGGAGCTGCACCTGATGGTGCTGGCTCCCCCCCTCCGCAATCTCGAAAGCGAGTGCTCTCTGTGATAATCAACTTCTATTATGGCTAAGGCTTGACTCATGCTGTTATCACGAAATGATTGTCAGCTGCTTGCATATCATGGACCTATGGGCAGAGCCCGTGCGAGAGAGAGAGAGAGAGAGAGAGAGAGAGAGAGAGAGAGAGAGAGATCTTCAATTGTCCAAAGAAGATCCTGAATAAAACTGCCTGCAAGAAGAGCTCCGGTGTTGCGTCTTCCTTGCTGGTCGAGGCGGGCATGACACTTAACAGTACCAGGGAATGGAATATTGCTATGACAGACCTGGCTACACTGGATTTTCACTGCTGTTTGAGACAGGTAGATGACTGTGACTTTCGATTAGTAAATCCAAAGTTGAATGATGTAATCAGGGCTTACTTGAGTAACTTAGTAGGAGTTTGGACATTAGTCGTGCTAAGAACAATGATGACTTTGAGGGCCCTAAGAGGTTTGAGATGAAAATATTATTAGCAAGAAAAAGTAATTCCTATTATAATTTTGGTAATAAATGTAGATGTCTTTTGCCCTTGTCCTAAGAATCTGCCTGAAGGTAAATAGTGAAATTTTGGAATAATTTCATTGGATTGTCAGAAGATATGTCAGAAAGCTTAATATTGACTGTGCATGTAGAAAAGAGATTGTCTTGAGTAGATAAAAACTGCCATAGCAGCCATAGGTTCAGCCTCTGGAATAGCAAACTCTATTAAATTCTTTCTTTGGTAAGTTACCTTGGTCTTGGTGTATCTTTTTATTAGTAGAAAAGTGATCAAGACAAATGAGGACTGTTGCTACCATTAATAGAATTATAACATATGTAAAAAAAAAAAAAAGCAAATGCTTTGTGCTGTGGGAGAACATTCCACTCCTTCAGCCAATAGTATTTAAGATACCAACCTACTTGGTGTAGTCTCCTATACTATTAATACAGCAGTAAAGCATGAGCTTGCTCTCCTTTTCCAGTTCCCACATCCTGCTACAAGACTCTGTTCCTTTCACACAGAGGACTATTATCTAGGACAGTGATCTGTAAGTTTCCCTTAAATAAATAACCCTTTATTATCCCCAAAATGTTTGTCCATAGGGTTGGGAACACTGTTTAGGGGTTGATGATTATTACTTGTACTAAATAAAGGGTTGGAGTGAAAACTACGTTTGTTTTAAAAAAAATGTGAAAATAACAGTGGGTAATAAAGTGAATATTTGTGAGCTATTATTTGTGGATAATTTCCAATTGTATAGTTTTTGTATGTTGATACAAGTTCAAATAATATTTGTTATTTTTGCTTACATTATTTTATACCTATGCAAAGTTATCCTGTCAGATTGTATATACGGATGTTTCTGCCTCTGCTTAGGACATTTTGTATATTGATAAAACTTTTAGGATATATTTTCATATTGCATTATACATTACTCCTATCTCTGATCAAGATACTTATACATTATTTACATTTTCATTTCATTTTTGCACATTTGTTTACAGTTTATTTAATGTTTTGACATGAAGCTTTAGTCTTTAAGTTATACAGGTATTAAATATTATAGGTCAATAGTAGTTCATGTTCATTATACATACAGTCAGATCAATTAGGTTCTTTAGATAAAAGAGATTTTATTCTGTATAGATAGATAATCTTCAACCTCTTCAAGGATCTGTAGAACATGACATTTAAATAACTTAGGCTTCTGTTGACATGAGACAGGATTGCTCCTCACAGCATAACCAATCTATCCCTGAGAGAATGTTAAGCACCAAAGATACTCTACTCGGAGTTTGTTTTCTTCTTGGCACCATTGGTCTTTGGGCAAGGAACTGCCCAGACCTTGACCACAAGTTATCTGGAAATGAATAAGCAGGACACAAGGAAAAAGATTGTCAAATCTTGCCAAGACAGGATAAGACAGTTCTGAAAATTTTCCTGCCTCTGAAAATGGTCTGTCAGTTACTCTAGGTCTTAGCCAAATTTGGTTGCTACAACGTTGCATATGAGACTTTGAGTGGTTGCTCAGGTAGCTAATTGTCTACATCCTATATTGTTCTCTTTTGAAGCTGCTTGATTGTTCTTACTGGCTGCTCAAGTAATATTATCTCTCTTCTCAGGCCTTTGATGGAGTTGAAGATTAGACATTTGTAGTTACTGTCCTCTTATGATCTAGCAAAGCCATTTCCTATATAGGACTTAGACTCTTTGTTTATTAAAACATTTAGCATACATTCCTTGCTTAATATTGTTTATGCTGGTTGTTATTCTAATTATACTTGATAACTGTTCCTAATATGTACAGTTTTGTATTAGGTTTGGGACTCTCTTATTTAAACAAAAGGAGGAGGTGATATGGGAGCTCCTTCTCCTTCAGCCAATAGCATTTAAGATACTAACCCACTTGGGCATGGTCTCTTATACTATAAGTGCTGCTGTAAAGCTTGTGCTTGCTCTCTTGCTTCTGGCTGCTATACTCTGTTCCTGTTCATGCAGAGAACTGCTATCTAGGACAGTGATCTGTAAGTTTCCCTTAAATAAATAGCCCTTTATTATTCATAATTCAGAACTGGTGTGGGATTATTTTGTGACTTCTGTCATCAGCTTTGTATAGTAAAATAAGTTCAGTCTAAATCTAAAACTGTTGTTGCACATTTTTCTTGACAGTGACCAATAGCCTCTTTACATATAACTGCACAAAACAAAGGAGTAAATACAGTGAAAACAAGTCACGAAGAATCATATCAAGAGTTGATATGTTGATTTACACATTAAAATGTTATGCAAATATTTAAAACTAATGGTGTTCAGAAGAGCAAAATAATAAACATTTTTAAGCTCTAAAAACTATTAAAATACTAGTAATAAGATGCATTGAAGCAGCTACAAAATATTTAAAGTATGGATTAGACATAAGTTAAAATAAACTAATAGGTGTATGTTTCGTCTGTGGCCACAGTCAGTATAGAACACAAGAGTCAAATATTTTAAAATACCCAAATTTGTAGGAGAGCTCTGAAAAGATTTATGATGCCTTTTGAAAGTGGTCAAGACAAAAGGATCTTGAAACTACATTCAGTCCCGTGGAGACATAATACTTCAGACTACCCAAATAAGGATGAGAAACACAAAACAGTAGAATCAGCACAGACTATAAACTTCAAGTACTGCAAGCCATGCAGAAAGAAAACAGCATGTTCCCAGGTCCATTATGATAAAACTGCAAAGATGAAATCAAACAAAAGCAAGAGTAAAATAAAACACAGCAAAGATTCTTTATATCAGCCAAGATTAGAAAGTGTCAGTTTTAGCAAGTAAATATGATTGAGCAGTGGAAAGATGGACGTGAATAAAGTTGATAACAAAGGAAGTCTCATAAAAACTAAAGAGACTTACTCAGAAAAATAATCACAGTTATCTCTCCAAATAAACATTAGGTGTACCAATATGTATAAAACAGTGAGTTATTCAAAACATTCATGATACAGTTTTTTTAAAAAAATAAGCTATTTTCAATATCATTCTGATCAAAAAGAATTTTGTGTGTATTTAAAATAAATGTAATTAATATATGTATGTTTCTATATATGATATCAAAATTAAAGAAATTAAAAGTATGTACTAATATATAATGCTAGAAATTTTCAAGACCACCAAAGTGACAAGAATAAAGGATAAGTTTACAAATCTAAACCAACAATGAATGCAGAAAGATGAAGACATTACCAAGTTGGCCAAATCTTACATGATTAGAAGGTAAGTCTCATTCTAAGCTGAAAGGGGCTCATAGTAAGTCAAACATTGCATTGGTATCTCTCTGAAGCTGTTAACAAAATATTCATAGATAAAAGAGAAGAGGTTATTTTTAATCATATTCCAAGAGCCAGACAGCAGAGTGTAAGTTGGGCTGGCACTTAGAGACATACTTAGATGCTATCCATTGACACCCTTATAGTATGTCAAAAAGGGGAGTATATATGTAAGTGATCCAAAAGGATATAAAAAGTACTTGCACCCTTAAATCAAAGCAAAAAAATGAAGAGTACCTAATACAGAATTATAAACAGTTCTGCCATTGCCATATAATAGATCTCAATATAGCAATTAAATATAACGAATATCCTACACATATTTTATAAATGGAGGTCACAGGAAATTCAATAGTGAAAATAATGAAATAATAAGGGATTTATAATTACGTATTTAATTTTAATTAAAATGAAAGTACATAGTACATCATTTCTCCCTTTCCCTTTAATTCTTCCATTTCCTCCCATGTAACTCTCTTCCTGTTACATTTTAAGTCCATTACCCCTTTCTCTTTAATTGTTAGTGTTTTAAATAAGCACACACACACATACACATAATTGTGCAAATATTTAAATGCAATCTTGTAATTTAGTTTAGTTTATCGTACATGCATATGGTTTCAGGATTTAATACTAGACAATAGATAAGCAATTATGAGGTTTATTCCTGAGAAAGACTAATTCTCCTCTCAAATGTCCTCTTTTGTAGCTCTTTCTTCAGTGGTGGGAATCAGTGATAGTTCTTCGTTTTCCATTAGCATTTCTTTTGGTGGAGTGTTTATTTAGGTCTTGTTTAAGAAGGTATGATGACATCTTACATATACACATACACACACATGCACAAACACACATACACACTCACATACACCTATTTTCTGGATCTTACAGTTATTCTGTACCCTCTTCTGAGTCTTAGGTGTATATGTTATTGTGGAAATATCCGTTGGGCTGGGTACACAAAGTCTGCACTGCACAAAATTTGGAAAGGGCATAGAAGTTATTGAATAGTTTCCTATGGCTAGTAGAATAAATTATCACAAATAAGTACTTTATAATAATATGGATTTCTTTGTTTGATAGTTCTGAAATCTAGAGCTTAAAACTAGTGGTAGCCAGAAATCCTTGATTTTCCTCATTTTTCAGACACATTACTTTATTATCTGTACCATCTTCACATCACATTCTGTCTCTTTATTCCTCTTCTGTTATGTAGAGGTAAAAGTCTTAAGACAAACATCAACCTTGACCTAGTCTCACTTAATTTTAACTACTAATGTTCAGAAAGCCCCTATTTCCAAAGGAGGCTCTGCTCTGAGGCTCATGGTGAAAATATGTATTGGAGGACATTGCTGAAATCCATTTAGATCCTGAAGGACTTCCTCAGATTACTACTTGAGGCAGGGCAATAGCACAAGCACAAGAAAGTTCATGCAAACTCACAATGAGTAAGCAAACTTGGCCAAGACAACCTGTTAAGGGACCAAGAGCACAGTAACTAATGATGCGTGCTCCAAGCCAATCAAAACCCACCGGCAGTGACTGTCAGTTTCATAAAGACTAACCAGAAACGTTCCCGTGGCAACTTAATTTCTCTAACTCCATTAAAACCCCTGACCTTTTTACAATAAAGAGCATCTGCTTGGAATCTCTGTGTCTTGCCTCTGCGTCTTCTCACCCACTCCCAAAAATAGGGATTGCAGAACACGCAGCACCAACAAGCGCTCAAAAACTACACCTACTAGTGTGAAATGTCTTAAAATTTTTGCTAGCATCTGATGTTTCTTGAGTTGTGATAAAATTCCATTTCTTTCATTTTATTTTGTTTTATTTCCACAATTGCTTGAAGATAGAAAAAACATTTAATGATCAAGCGAACATGCATACTAACAAAATAAGCAGTGAAAACAGCCACACAATTCCAGTATTATGAACTACAGCATGTAGATTGTAAAACTACCATGACTACTTCAGTTGAAATTGCTTGTGATTATTACCCAAAAACTTTACTCCTAGGTAGAAACCTACAATAATTGTATGTGTGTGTGTGTGTGTGCATATGTGTACCACCAATGAAGTACATATATAAGGCTGTTCACTGTAGCAGTGTACATATTATCGTAAATCTGAAAATATTCACAGAGAATTTCAATAACATTGGTGGATAATTGTGCCATGTGGTAGAATTAAAATATGATTTAATATAGGTTAAATTTCTGTTACACACAACACTATGCAAACAAGGAGTTAATAGAAATGATATGTCATACATTTAGTTTCACTTAAAGATCAAATTGGAATAATTACCATGAGAGGGAGAAGGGAGAGGGTGACAGGGGAGTTGATAAGGTGAAGGAGACTAATGTTGCTCAAGGGATAGTGGCATGCTGTGATGACAGAGCTTTTAATGGCAAGAAAAAGTAGGATCCTAGGACTTGTGGTTTTGGATAAAGGGGACTTACAGAATGTTTCTGTCATATCTTCAGATTAGATAGTAATTATATACCTATCTTCATCGTATGAAAACTCAAGATGTTAGTTATTCTTTACCCACATTTTATGCATATTATTTTCAACAGTAGAACTTAAGTAATACACAGTTCATGCAGTAAGAATATTTACAGAATCCTATTTTCTTTCCCATTTTATTTCTTCTCTTACATTTTTTTACTATATTATCTTTACTTCGGTTCACTATTTGTGTGTGTATGCATTTCACACACTGTTATCTCTTACAGAAAATGTAGTACTGAACTCTATACCTAGTTTTATGACTTATGTATCATAGAGTTAGTTCTATGTGCCTTTTCTATTGTATAATTGCTTAAGTCTACAATGCGAGGATTAGAAGTTTTTGTTTTTATTTTGTCTTTTGATAAATTATAGCTTTACTTACTAAATATAGTAATTTACAAAGAAATAAAGTAATTTAGAGACTGTTACAAAGTAAGAAATCAAATCAGACAAACATGAATGCCACCCTGCAAGTAACAGCAAAACAAAACAACACTCAGGCAGTCGCCCGATGCAATTAAGCACAAGTGAGACAGGAGTAAGACCTGTCTGAAGGAAAAGATGACTCTGGTACGTCACACACACTTGAGAACTGAGCTACTGCATTTTACAGCCTTTATAATTAGAAAGGGTCATCAAAATCCAAACTTTCAAACTACCACAGGTGAATCTCTCAGAAAGGCAGTGTCCCTGCAAAAACGCAATTCAAGTGCAAAATGTGTTGGATGAGTGAATTACTATCTCCTGAGGATAGATCCAGACCATCTAAAAGTTTTCTTACTAGATATTCTGCGGACCCACTAGGTCCATTAGACCAAAAGTAGAACTTATCAAAAGAAAAAGAAATATTTTAATAAACTATTGTAGTCGTTTTCTAGGGAGAAGACAGGGATTAAGGGTCTTCACTAAGCAAAGAACTAAGTGAAAAGTGCATAAAAATATAATGTCTATTTAATAAAATTTCTGATTTAGTTGGAAATATATCTGGAGATATATTTTTCAATGACAAGAAGAAAAACAAAATTTTTGGGATATGGCAGTTGGAAGGGACTGTTGGACTTTATACTTTCCTTAAATAATATATTTAATATATATGAAATATAATTAACATATATGACATGTGTAGTTTTATGTAATGAAGACTAGCTCATAAAAACATTATTTTTAACTAAGTTGGGCAATATTTAATTATTAAATATAGGTAGATATCAAATTGAATTCATTTATATGCTTACAACATCTAATGATACCCAAACCCTGAACATAGGGCTCTATCCAAGCTGTATGACCAGTAAGTAGGTTTTCTATTTTGGGATTATAAACATATATCCATTAAAAAATGTTTACTGATTTTATCTAAGGTTCAGAAGTTGCTCCAAGAAAGTATCCAATTTGACCACATTGGCTGTTGAACGTCTTTTCAATTCTTGACATTTTTATAGAAGTAAAGATGACACAGGTTTGGAGGAGTTGTGCAGATAAACTATGGCAGTCCCTTTGGCTTCTTAGATTCATCCTATGCCTCTTATTTTCTTCAGAAATATATTTGTTGCCTTGTTTTAGGCATACAACATAATCTTTATGTATATGATATATGGATGTTATTTGGAATTGATACACCCAAGTTCTCTTTTTACTAATTAGGATTAGATACTCAAGATACATATATACATATGAGTGCTTTTTATGCATATGCACATGCACCACTTTCAACCTGTGGTTTTCAGACAAAGATTTAGCTCCCTAGAAATTGGATTTATGGATAATTGTGAAGTTTAAATTAGGTACCAGGAACTTAATGGGGTCCTCTGCAAGAGCATTAAGTGTTCTTAATAACTGAACCATCTCTTCAGTCCTCAGAGATTCTTATTTCATTCCCTATGATGAAGTTATTTTCATTTCTTAAGATGTTGTTCAATAGATTTGAGCACAACACTAGGTTCACAAAGAGGGGACAACTCCATGTTTGTTAATGTTTGTTTATTTTTATTTTTGTCTCACTTTCCTGGTCACCAATCCTAATTAATTAACCAGACATAAAACTCACCCACCCCCAAACAAAAAATAAATTCTTCAAACTAGTCTTTAGCTTTGTGTTCATGAGTTCTCAGGAAATGCAGCTGTTTAATTTTAAGTAAAATATTGAAGTTTTATTATTATTAGAAGAAATCTCTGTCACTTTAAGAATCATGACAGTGATAATCATACTCATGGTAACATCAAAATTCCAGGGACTTTTACCCGAAGTTATCAGGATTAGGTGGTGAGATTAAGTTGCATAGTTCCTCTAGAGAAAACCACAGTATACAGACAGTTCATAGAAAATTTTCTAAATTTTGGGTTGGTCTTTTCAAAGAATACAGACACTTCATAGAAACCTAAAGAAAAAAGTTTGTACACATATTTTTCAGAATCAAAATTCTAATAGTCTAAGAGAAGTGCTTTCATTTGTGGAACATAACAATGTCCCCAATAAGTACCATTTCTGTTATTTCTCTGTGTTTTTCTTGCCAAAGGTACTCCAGAGGTAGTGGTGGATGCTCTATGGACTTTTGCACAGATGAGGTTTCACTACTTTCTTTGCAAAACTCTAACTTGTAGTTCCATTTTTTTTCTGGCTACCCATTGTGTGAAGGAATAGCACAGAAGTGTGTTTAAAGTATGAGCCTTATAATGAATATGTTTGTGGTGGTGTGGATTAATAATCATGAAGCCAAAGCCAAGGAAAGAATATATTATTTTTTAAATCCTTAGAATATACTTCTGATATGTAATTCATGATAATTCACATACTATATAGTTTTAATGAACCTAAGTTATCAATGGTGGTAACTAGTCTATTAAAACTGTGCTTTCTTGTACTTTCATGTAATTCCTTCCACTGCTTCCTAAATGGTTGTTTACTTAAAAATATTTCTGTTACTGAAGATCAAAAATCAAGTTTAAAGGAAGGAAAAATATGTTTCTGGCCTCTTACATACTGCATTTGATACAGTTGGGAAGACTACCAATCTCACTGAGCATTACTTGAATAGGAAATCATTAAAATAATTCTAGTTATAATAGAATGTACAAAATTCTATGAGCACGTATATCAGGTTGCTTTACTACAAAGAGCTTGAAGAAAGCCATATGTAATTTGAAAATAAAAGAGCTGTGAAGAGTTAGTCATACAAAGAAGCATGACAACAGACTTTGAAGAAAGTAGGAAGCAAAACTGAACACAAGGATAGACTGAAAGGACAAGAAACACAGCTAGGTGAAAGATCTAGGGCTGGGGTTCCAAAAAAAAATAGTTATATAAGGGACGTACAAAAGGCATTAAACAGAAACTTTTTCTCTAGACATGAGATGTGTGCTTATACTTATGATAGCAGTCTGCAACTATGCAACTAGTAACGACAAAGGAAGTATCATTTCAGGAGAAACAAGAAGAAATAACCTATCATTTTGCGAGATTTGAGAGGTCAAGTCCGTGGACCACATCCACGTTGGGTGATCAGGAAGGTTGTGCCAGTGTCTCTGGCAGCAATGAAGGTGCAGTCTTCAGGAGGAATGTCCTTATTCTTCACTATTGACGATACACACATCTATAAAACACCTTGATAGCAGTAGCAACATCAAAATTTTAATAACTGAGATATACAATTACACCACATCTAAGTTTTGCTTGTGTCATCTTATTACCAGGTATTGTAAACTGAAATTGTATTTTCTTATATTTAGAAACCCAAAGAAAAGAATAATGTGCTTAATTTATATTCTTTTCTAAAATAACTTCCAAACAAGTTTCCTAAGGCAGTTAAAACTATTTTATTCTCACCCTTCTTCTGATAATAGTACTATGCAATTAATATTTCAGTATTTTAGCTATAATCTAAATTTGGACTGTTTTATTAAATTCTTTATAATAAAGTAATTCATTGCATATTCTAATATATTCCAGATGATCTGAAATTAATCAGTATTTCCAGATTGAATTTTAGGAGTCTTTATTCAAAGCATTAAAATAATTAGAACATTTTACCAAATAATTATAGAAGATAAGCATATAAAAATTCAAAATGTGCTCAAATAAATCTAAGGCAACAATAATTAAATATTAAACTTCTTGATGAACAGTTTAAGTGTTCATGCAAATTAATATCTTTTTAAGATGCATTTTAATTAAAATTATATTTTATAAAATTTTAATGACCCAAGCAAATTCTAGGTTAACATTGATAATGCTAAAGAAATAATAAAACTCGTAAGTGGTTTCAGTCATTTAAGAGCAAAATCGCCCAGGTTTCCTAGATAAGTAGTGCCACCTTCAGCTCTCTTGTCTTCCATGGGAGAGTGCCATCCACTTCCTCTCTCAGCTCTCTAGTAGCTGGCTAACTGCAATTTTGATAACCCCACTTTTCTGAGACTGATCATATGGCCCTCACTCTAAGACTTCAGCCCAAACCTAAGCAGGATACTCTGTTCAAAATGCAGAGGTCAGAGAGAATCTGTAGACGAATGCCTTGGTGAAGTGCTTCCTTTAGCCAATTACCAGAATACAGATACATTCATAACAAGCATTCAGTGCTCTACCAGCCTTGAACTGACGTGTTTCCTAGCATTGGGTATTCATTAAAAAAAAAAAAAAACAAAAAAAAAAAAACAAAAAAAAACTCCTTCTCATGCAAACTTGATTAACTAAACATCAAGTCCCATTTTCTTTGAATCTCTCTTTGATTGTAAGAAATTTGAGCAGGAGTATTTATCAAGGAAAAGAAACCTACGTATTCCCATCTGCATTTTCCTGTGCAATATATTTCTCTTCTCTTTTAATTTATATTATCTTTCTTCCTCTCCCCTTTCTCCTTTTCTCTATCTTTCACTTCTCTATTTTTGCTGAGGAATTACACACATACACACACACACACGTACACACACACATACACACAAGCACACACACATATTTGCATCATTCAGGAAAACTTGTATTACAGAGAAAATATTCTTTCAAAAACCTTTTCCTTTTGATAATTTAGGTGCAAATTATTGAATAGCTTGTATGCTTCCACTTGGTTCCTTTATGTCACAACTCTGTAAAACAGAATTTGAAATTTACACATGCTTTTATTTCAGAATTAATGATGTATAATCAATTTAAATAAAGTAGAGCTGTAGTTCTCAGTAACACTAGCCAAATTTCAAAATACCAACAAGGACTATATGTTAATTTATATGTGATATTAGAAATCTGGATATTTCATAGTTACAGAAAGCATATTTAGTGTTTTTCTCTAGCTTTTGTAGTAATTTAGTGAAAGGAAAAACTATTCCCAACAATCTTGGATTATATTTAAATGTGTTTTAAATAAATGCATATTTGTGTCAGTTAGACAGATATCTGAACCACACAAGTCAGTTGGGTGGTATCTTCACATCCCTGTTATCCCCGTCTTCTTTTCTCTCTGCAATTTGATGAGCAGTGCGTAATGGGGTCCCTTTCCTTTTGTAGCAGGTTAACTGTGGTGTTTATAAGACATATTTGTCACAGGACAACCCCTGAAGGGGCTACATTTCTTGACTGTCTCAAGTTTTTAAGAACGGCAGATGTTTGTCTGGCCCCAGTCCCTCTGTGGAATGGAAACTCAATTGCTGAGATTCCAGTACTGAACCAATACCCAAGTTTAATAAGTAAAACTTCCCCGAAGCCATTTATAAACTCCTAGGGGGTCTTTCAGCGGAAGTCCAATTCAGTGTTGCCATACATAAAGAAAAAAGAGAGAGGTTAAATATATTTTTAAAAAGTTCATGATGAAAGTTCTGAAATTACTTTATTGCTTCCATGATTTTTCCAATGATAAAATATCTAAAAATTCTCTTTGAGATTCGAGAAGTCAGCTTAGGATGTAAATTGGGGATAATTATATCCTTTTTACAAAGAGAAAAAATTCTTAGACTTTTAATTAGATGAAAGAGTTGGGAGAAGTTTACTAATTATATCAAAATTATTTTGCTTAAAAATTCATCATGTCTCACAATAGAGACTAACTCTTTTAATTCCAGAACTCAGAAGGCAGAGGCCGAGGCAGGTGGATGTCTGAGTTTGAGGACAGCATGGTCTACAGAATGAGTTCCAGGACTCCCAGGACTTTACAGAGACAACTTGCCTCAAACACACACACACACACACACACACACACACACACACACACACACACACACACACACACACACACACACACACAGTTTTATTAAGGCTAAACATTATTTTCAATATCAACATTTTTCTATTTTTCTATCATACAGTGGCTTCTAATAACCTTTCTTCATCTGTTAAAATACTTTGAGAAAACTTATTTAATTTCAAAGGTACGTGTGTGGAGATTTGATTTTAAGAACAGAGGGAATGTTCTGGACAAACTCTTCTGTCTGGAAAGTGACTTTGTCTTTTCTGAAAGTATTTTTAATGTTTCAGATTTCAGATACCTCTCTGTGTGTCTTTCTTACTCTCTGTCTTTCTTTCTGTGTTCTCTGTCTGTGTGGTTTTCTGCCTTTCTGTCCCTCTGTTTCTACATCTCTCTTTCTCTTTCTGTATATGCAAGTTAATTATAAATAGTAGCATAGTAGTGAAGGCATAATTGACTACAGGGTTGTAACATATTCAAATTAATTCCAAGTTTAGGATGGTGATTTATGTCAGTAGTGTAGTGCTTGTTTAGGATGCAAAAAACCTGTGTGATCCCAAGTACAAGAAAGAAGGAACATATGTAAAAACAGAAAGCAACTATGAAATTGTAGATGATGCCATTGATTGTTGGTTAAGTTCATGACAATTTTCTTATCATTTGCACTATTTGAATGTTTATCTGACTTTGGAATCAGTTTAATATGATTTGATAATGTGAGTTTCCTATTTTTGAGGAGCTGTGTTCTAGCAGAATTCACTATAGAAAATCTTCAGATTTTTTAAATTAATTTAATTTGGATATATGGGAATTTCCTTAAATGTGTGATGTTTACCATGTATATACTTTTCTCTTAACTCCTAAGCCATTTCTCTAGATCCATTCTTTTTTGCTTCATGAGAAACTATTGTATACTTCTTTAATTTTGCCCATTATTGATTTTTCTTAGACTTTTGTATCTTAATCATTTCATTTTGATAGAAAAAGCATATGAGAGAGGAAAGAGAGAAAGATGAGGAAAGAGGGAGGGAGAAGGAGAAGGAAGGAAGGAAAGAAGGAAGGAGAGACATATTTGCTTTTTAAAAAAATATTTATTTATTTATTTATTTATTTATTTATTTATTTATTGTGTATACAGTATTCTATCTGTGTGTATGCCTGCAGGCCAGAAGAGGGCATCAGACCCCATTACAGATGGTTGTGAGCCACCATGTGGTTGCTGGGAATTGAACTCAGGACCTTTGGAAGAGCAGGCAATGCTCTCAACCTCTGAACCATCTCTCCAGCCCCATATTTACTTTTTCTATAATTTTCAGTTCATCTAATTAATTGAATGTGAGTTTTCTAATGACATATTAGGAAAATTATCCATTATGATCAAGTAGGCTTCATCCCAGAGATGCAGGGCTGGTTCAACATATGAAAATCTATCAGTGTAATCCATCATATAAATAAACTGAAAGAAAAAAACCATATGATCATTTCATTAGATGCTGAAAAAGCATTTGACAAAGTCCAACATCCCTTTATGATAAAAGTATTGGAGAGATTAGGGATACAAGGGTCATATCTAAATATAATAAAAGCTATTTACAGCAAGCCGACAGCTAACATCAAATTAAAAGGAGAGAAACTCAAAGCCATCCCGCTTAACTCAGGAACACGACAAGGCTGTCCACTTTCGCCATACCTCTTCAATATAGTGCTTGAAGTTCTAGCAATAGCAATAAGACAACATAATGGGATCAAGGGGATTCGAATTGGAAAGGAAGAAGTGAAACTTTCGTTATTTGCAGATGATATGATAGTGTACATAAGCGACCCTCAATATAACTTTTAAAACTTATATATTGTTCAAGAAAATGAACTCATTTATTCTTTCTTAGCATTGCTCTTTTAGTCTGCATTTTACTAATTTTACCATGTTTTTATTATTACTTTCTCTCTACTAAGTTATGAGCTTATTTGTTGCTGTAGGAATTCCTACCACCAGCAACCTTTAAGTTACCCATTTATTTGGATGTGGCCTTTTATACTATATATGCCTATGTAAAGCGCACGTTTGGCCTCTCTTTCGGCAACATGATTTGTTTCCTTTTTGTGCAGAGAACTTTAATCTATGAGTCTACCCCTAAATAATTAACTCTTTTTAGTGTCTGTTTTCATCTGGCACCCACATGGATCCAGACTCCACACCTACCGGGTATATCAACTTAAAGACCTAACCAGTCCTGAACCCAGAAAAAGTCTCTCAACCCTGCTCACTCTGCTTGCTTTTATCTACTAAGAGTTTCATTTTTCTTTTTTGTTTGTTTGTTTGTTTTGTAAAATCCCCGCCAAAGAGGAGCTAATTGCATGTGGCAACTTTGAAATTTCCCAAGTGCACACATGACCCCCACAGCACTTCAGCATTCCATGCCGTGTGGCAACTAGTGCAGCCTCCAGTGTGTAATCCCAGCTCCTGAGTTATGGGCTTCTTGATATTTGTACAGAATTGATTTAACTGCCTATAATTTGTCAATCAAAGCATATTTCTCAGTATTTAACCAGCACCAAGGTAAGAAAACCAAAGCTGCTCAGTACTGTTCACAGCACCAGGTTCCATCTTCAGTTGCAACTCTACAACCACGAAACCTGCTGGACAATAAAGATTATTACACCTAAGACAATTACCAGACTTCATAAATCAATAAACTTGAAAGTTATATAATGTCAGATATTGAAACTTGTAGTAATATTTTTGCTAATACTATGGATTCTATCCTGCAAGGCTTATATGGATCTAGTGATACATCCATTTATTGGATATTGGGACTCAGTTGTCTTCTTCATATTATTTTTTTTTATGTTATTTTCTTTTTTTTCCCATTTTTTTTATTGATAAAAGGAGGATAAAGAAAAGAAAAAAATAACAAATTTCCACCTCCTCCCACCAGCCTCCCATTTCCCTCCCCCTCCTCCCACTCTTCTCCCCCTCCTCCCACTCTTCTCTCCCTCCTCCCACCCCTCTCCCCTTCCCCCCACTCCTCTCCCCCTCCCTTTCCAGTCCAAAGAGGTGTCAGGGTTCCCTGCCCTGTGGTAAGTCCTAGGTCCTCCCCCCTCCATCCATATCTAGGAAGGTGAACATCCAAACTGGCTAGACTCCCACCAAGCCAGCACATTGCGTAGGATCAAAACCGCGTGCCAATGTCCTTGGCGTCTCATCAGCCCTCATTGTTCGCCATGTTCCGAGAGTCCAGTTTTATCCCATGCTTTTTCTGGTAACAGTCCAGCTGGCCTTGGTGAGCTCCCAGTAGATCATCTCCACTGTCTCAGTGGGTGGGTGCACTTCTCGTGGTCCCGACATCTTTGCTCATGTTCTCACTCTTTCTGCTCCTCATTGGGACCTTGGGAGCTCAGTCCAGTGCTCCAGTGTGGGTCTCTGTCTCTATCTCCATCCATCGCCAGATGCGAGTTCTAGGATGATATGCAATATATTCGTCAGTATTGCTCTAGGGTAGGGTCATTTCAGGTTCCCTATCCTCAGTTGCCCAGGGAACTAACTGGGGACCTCAGCTTGGGCACCTGGGAGCCCCTCTAGAGTCAAGTCTCCTGCCCCCCCTAAAGTGGGTCCCTTGACTAAGAATTGTGGTTCCGTGCTCCCCTATCCAACCTTCCTTTATCCCGCTCCTCCTGTTTCCCCAAGTCCCCCCTCCTTCCCTTCTACCTTTTCTCTCCCCTTCTCCCCTAACCCTCATCCCACCCCACCCCCAAGATCCCACTTTTCTCCCCGGCAATTTTGTCTACTTCCCTTATCCAAGAGGATAACTATATGTTTTTCCTTCTGGAGGCATTACCATCCCTGACTTCAAACTCTATTACCGAGCTACAGTAATGAAAACAGGGTGGTACTGGCATAAAAACAGAGAAGTCGACCAATGGAATCGTATAGAAGACCCGGACTTTATCCCACAAACCTATGAACACCTCATTTTCGATAAAGGAGCTAAAAGTATACATTGGAAGAAAGAAAGCATCTTCAACAAATGGTGCTGGCACAACTGGATGTCAACCTGTAGAAGAATGAAAATAGACCCATATCTATCACCGTGCACAAAACTCAAGTCCAAATGGATTAAAGACCTCAATATCAGCCCGAAAACACTGAATCTGATAGAAGAGAAAGTGGGCAATACCCTACAACAGATGGGCACAGGCGATCGCTTCTTAGGTATAACCCCAGAAGCACAGACATTAAGGGCAACATTGAATAAATGGGACCTACTAAAACTGAGAAGCTTCTGTAAAGCAAAGGACACTGTCACTAAGACACAAAGGCAACCTACTGACTGGGAGAAGATCTTCACCAACCCCACAACAGACAAAGGTCTGATCTCCAAAATATATAGAGAACTCAAGAAACTAGACTTTAAAATGCTAATTAACCCAATTAAAAAATGGGGCGCTGAACTGAACAGAGAATTCTCAACAGAAGAAGTTCAAATGGCCAAAAGACACTTAAGGTCATGCTCAACCTCCTTAGCGATTAGGGAAATGCAAATCAAAACAACTTTGAGATATCATCTTACACCTGTAAGATTGGCTAAAGTCAAAAACACCAAGGATAGCCTTTGCTGGAGAGGCTGTGGAGGAAGGGGTACCCTCATCCATTGCTGGTGGGAATGCAATCTTGTGCAACCACTGTGGAAGTCAGTGTTTCGGTTTCTCAGGAAATTCGGGATCAACCTACCCCTGGACCCAGCAATACCACTCTTGGGAATTTACCCAAGAGATGTTCTATCACATGTCAAAAGCATTTGTTCAACTATGTTCATAGCAGTATTATTTGTAATAGCCAGAACCTGGAAACAACCTAGATGCCCTTCAATGGAAGAATGGATGAAGAAAGTATGGAATATATACACACTAGAGTACTACGCTGCGGTAAAAAACAATGACTTCTCGAATTTTGCATGCAAATGGATGGAAATAGAAAACACTATCCTGAGTGAGGTATCCCAGACTCAAAAAGATGAACATGGGATGTACTCACTCATAATTGGTTTCTAGCCATAAATAGGGCTCACGGAGTCTACAATATGCGAGTCTTCTTCATATTATATCCTTAAGAAATAGTTTGATAACAGAGCCAAGAGTTAGGTACTTTTAGAAATGTTGCAGCCTTTATAGACTAATAATGAACAGCCAACTGACAGGATGAATACAATTGAAAATCAAAAGTTACTTGAAAAAATTAATACTATTGAAAAGGGTAACATTGATTTGACAGACAAAATTGAATCCACATCAAAGGATACTGAGAAATTTTCTGAAAAAAATCATACTATTGATTTTTGACAATCAAAATTTGTTAAAAAAGATATGATAGGTTAGCAGATAGAGTATCTCTCCAGGATGTCAATCTAAATGCTCTCCAAATAATCTCCAAGAATGAGGTATTATCTTTAAAGGAAAAACTTCAGAGCTTGGAATCACATTTTTAGAATGAGGACCAGAGACTAGGTGCCTCAATAAAATCACTAGAAATATGTACACATCAGGAGATTCGGGCTTTACAAAAGACAATAGTAAAAAGATTTGAAACAATTGAGGAAGTTTTGGAGCTGATGGGTTGGGAAAGAATGTACAAGGACAGGATTCAACACTGCCAGTAGCTTTCAAGGTTTTAGCTTCCCAACGTGTAATCTACTCTGACAAAGCATCAAGTTCAAAAGGCCCAAAAGGATCCAAAGAAGGTAGATGGATATCTATAGGATTGAATGATCTAAAAGAAATTAAGCAAGCTGTCATAAATAATAGCTTGCATTCTGAATTTGTTAGGGAGATGATAAAGACTAACTTCTAGCATTGAAGTGACGCCACACAACTCGTTTAAGTTATTTTCAGAAGTCCTGGATGATGGGCCTCAACTGATGTTTAAATGTTATATCAGAGAAGATGCTAAATTTTGGAACAACAGGAAAAAGCAAAAGCACTTGAGATTCCCAAGATCAAATTCTTGGTGAGACCTCTTATACTGACTTACAGGTTCAAGCACTTTACAATGAACAAATCTTGTCCCTATGCCACAAAACATCCTTACATGTTTGGGACAGGATTCAAAAACTAGGAAAATGAATTGAATCATTAAACAGGGCCAGAAATAACTTTTTAGTGACTTTTTACAAAGATTAACTAAGGCTGTACAAATAGGAGTAACAGACCCAGATGCTAGACAAGTACTTATTTAATCTATGGCTTTTAGAAATGCCAACTTAGAATGCAAAAAGATACTTGGACCTTTAAAAGTTAAATCAGCACCAATGGATGAAAGGATCCTGCATACAATAAACATTGAGGCATTTGACTATAATACTGATATTGGGTAGGAGAAGCAATTTCCAAAGGAATAAGGAGACATCAAAATGCCAAATGTATCAATTGTGGTAGAATAGAACATCTGAGAAGGGATTGTAGACAAGGAATTCCTAGAAATAATATCTCCTCTGGAAATGGCAAGAATTGGAGGACTCAGCCTTCTATTACATGTATATATAGAAGCTGTGGCAAAAGCTGATATTGGACCAATGTCAACTGATTTCCTGATACCATTGGGAAACTCCTTGAAGGGTCTCTCACAGACCCCGAAGACAAAAGTGGTCCAGTCATTCCCAGTCACTGTGGAGGACATGTCTCACCAGGAAAATTAAAAAATCTAGAGTTTTCTGTAAAAACAACAACAACAAAAACCACACAGTTCTAGATGATAGAAGAAACATGGAGGATAAAGAAAAAAATTCTATAGAAAATATGGTATGGGACAATTGTCTATATTCTGTCAATTATGTTTTAAATAAATGCTGATTGGCCAGTGGCCAGAGAGGAAGTATAGGCGAGACAACCAGACAGGACGTATAGGAAGGTCAATGAGAAGAGGAGAATTCTGGAAAGAGGGGAGCTCCTTCTGCAGTCCTGTCCAGACACAGAAGAAGTAAGATGTGACTATGCCACTGAGAAAGGTACTGAACCATGTGGCTAACACAGATAATGGGCTAATGTAAGCTATATGAGTTAATAAGAAGCCTGAGACAATGGCCCAATCAGCTTATGATTAATGTAGACCTCTGTGTGATTTCTTTGGGACATAACAACTGCGGGAACTGGGCAGGACAGAAACCCCAGACAACAGAAATAAGAAACGTATATTCTGGCAGACTTCTATAAATGATCAAAGACCAAAGCTAAGAGTGCGTATAAATGGCATTATAATTGTGTGTTTGATCGACACAGGTGTGGATGTGAGTATCATTACTCCAGAATCTTGACACTAAAATTGGCCTCTTCAAAGGTAGATGTTCAGTTACTAGGCACTGGAACCCTATCTCAAGTGAAACAAAGCATAAGATGGGTTACTGTATGGGCCAGAGACAGAGAAGAAAACTGAGGCCATATGTAGCTAATGTTAGAGTAATTTATAAGTTTGTGACCCATTTCTTTGTTAAGGTTTTGGATGAATGCTCTACTTATCATTGAGGCTATAATATTGAAGACACTAAAGTTATTTTATCTGTACCTATCAATGGATTTATCTCTAATAGTATTCATTTACTTGTTTAACCAATGTTTGGAATGCTTATATAGAAATTTTTTGTAGTTTTTGATGAATTGCCAGTTTTCCTAATATGTAATATGAAGTAGACGTTTTTATTCTTTCTGTTTTGCTTGAAGTATGCTTTGTAAAAATGATTCTAAGTAATTCTTTGCATTGTGTTTGCTTCAAATTTTATTCTCTGTGCTTTCACTTCCAGATTTATGCACATTAGTATGTGAGAGGTGCTGATGCAGGTAGCAAATAGATGAGTTACTTTATTCATCCATCCAGTCTGTGCTCTTTAGTGAGAAGTTAAAGCCATTTAGGTTAGTATAGAAAATTGCATACTAATGTTTCCATTTGTCCAAATTTTCATTTAAGTGTAGTTCTGATATTTATTCCTTTCTAAGCTTACTTTAATGGATATTTTAAAAATATCTTTTCTTTAAGATGAAAGAATGTTGGGACAACTGACGTATATGGCATTTATGAATGTGACATGGCATATTTTCAATAATACTTGAGGTTTATTAAAATTACAATATTTTGTCAGTGACTTTATGAAATTAAAAATATGAAACATCTGCTGGATTTTGATTTGGACAATCATCTAACAGGGGAACATTGCATGTGTGCATGTCTTGTGTGTATATGCAGCTCTGTCTCTGTACAGAATGATACTCTCATATTTAAAGATCTAGCAGATATACAGCTATAGTCATAGTTTGAAGAAGAGAAAGTGTGTTCATCTATGAGTTTGGGAAGTCTTAGAGAATAACATAGACTATATACAAGGTTTTGGAGAATGGATAGCATTCTAAACTAGGAAGCTATTGGCTTCATGACTAATAGTAAATATGCACAAGGTGTATTGTATGCATGTAAGTGGTATAGAAGACTACAGAAAAATAAATACATAAACAATGCATAGAGAAAAATGGAATAAGAAGGTCTTTCAGCAGCCATTTCTGAATATACTGTTTAGTGATTTTTAACACTAAATACAAAAATACACTAGAGGTAGCAACCGAACCTCAGCAGACAGGTGAGTTTTTTCTCAATAAAGGTATTTAGTGATTTTTTTATTAAAAAAGAGAAATAATTAAACAAATATTGGAATATTGTTTATTTTATTTAGGACGCTCTTAGCTCAAGGGCTACTTTTTGCCATGAGAATTTTTTTTCTTTTGACATGAAACCTGCTTAAGATAAAGGAATTGTCACTCTGTTCTTAAAACATTTCCTAAGGTTGCATCTACCATGCCAAAGGGTTACTTCTTGTAAGACTATTTAGAGCTAGCCTGTATCTTGATTTGTAAAATCACTATTATCACTCCTTCTTAAGTAAATTCTCCTGGTAGTAAGAGATTATATCAGTTTTTCCATTTAGTAACCCTACATTTAAAATTATAGACAATAGCTGATAGCAAGGGGCTAAATTCCAAGCTACATTTGAAGCTGAGCTAGGCAAAAATACAGTTCAAGTTCTGCATAGCTTACAAATTGAGAGAAAAAAGATCATGTGGGTTACTTGCATTATCTATAAGAAAAAAAAAAGAATGAAAGGAAGAAAGAAAAAAGGAAGGAAGGAAGGAAAAAAGAAAGAAAGAAGAAAGAAAGGAAAAAGAAGGAAGAAAAGTAAAGAAAGAAAGAAATAACCAATAAAAATGCTGATCTGTGAAGTTCAATACCAATGGTACATTTACAAAACCACTCCCTCACCCTAGGCTCAGGGATCATCTAAAACAAAGAGTTAGAAAGACTATAAGAGTCAGAGGATCAGTGGTGGTGCACACCTTTAATCCCAACACTAGTGAGGCCAAGGCAGGTAGATCTCTGTGAGTTTGAGGCCAGCCTGGTCTACAAGAGCTAGTACCAGAACTTACACCAAAGATGCACAGAGAAATCCTTTCAAAAACTACAAAACCAAAAGTAGTCAAAGGATCAGGAGTCTGTTGTCAGATTTTGTCTCCTAGGACTGTCAGAACTATGCATATTAAGTCTCAGCATAAATATATGAACAAGGACAACAGCAACAGACATGGTAAAGTAGGTACAAAAAAATCCTGTGGGTCTTCAAACCTAACGCAAGAACAGCAGGAAACCAAAAAAAAAAAAAAAAAAAAAAAAGTGGTGAAAATGAGAGAAATAGTCTTCCTCAGAACAATCAAAACAATCTCGGAACGCAAAGTGAATTTCTGAATTTAAACACAGGCCACAGATTTAAAGACTTTTTCAGGGTTCCATGTAAATGGGTAAAAACAATATTCTTTGGAATAAGAATACCCCCTTTTTAGAGTATTTAGAAGCACAAACTAATTTCCAATACTCAGAATTTTAGACTAGGTTTGAATTTGTTGGTTTGACCTTTATGAAGATACAATATTCTTATAAAATTATCAATACTGTGAGGATGACTGCATCCTGTGTTTTGGTTGGTCTGCTTGTGTATTCCGAGTGCATCCTGTGGTTTGGTTGGTCTGCACGTGTAATTCAGTGCATCCTGTGGTTTGGTGTTACTCTGCATATATACTCCAAGGGCATCCTGTGTGTTGGTATTTCTCTGCATGTGCACTCCAAGGGCATCCTATGTTTAGGTATGGCTCTGCATGTGTACTCCAAGTGCATCCTGTGTATAGTTGTTTCTCTGCATGCGCATTCCAAGTGCTCTTTGAAAATAAAATAGAGACATTCTGATGTAGGTCATGAGCAGTGTGATTTCCTAGCACTAAAAAAAAATCTCTGGCAATTTTATGTTTTTTCAGGTAGTTGTAGTTTGCATTTATAGCCATAGCCACTTACATTGAAGATCCTTGAATGATCTTTCAGATAGATTCCATGACAACATAGCATTATGTTGTTGGAAACCAGCTGAGAACTATGTGGATCCATAATATGGATACTTACAGAAATTCAATATCCTTTGTTAAACTTGCTAACCACTAGGATGCTTACTTTAAAAACCTAAAGGGGATAAATAATATCTTGTACAAAATAGCATTGTTAGAGACAAAACCAGAGTTAATAGAAAAGAGATAATGGATATATTTGACAATATAATCTGTGTATTTCTTTAAAATATTCACTAAAAAGTTGTTATCTAAAACTTTGAAGAATTTAAAAGCAAATACCAAGAAACAGAATAGTGAAAATTAAATGAAACATCAGTCTCTGTTCCACATTTTGATTAAATACTGCTACAAATAATTTTTGAAATATGTACATACTTATAAAAAGGAAAATTCTACAAAACCTTATCTCTGACTCCAGTCTGACAGCAGGGGAGTCTGCATAAGACAGAACTAGGCTCTTTGAATGTGGGTGACAGTTATGTAGCATGGACAGTTTGTGGGGCCAGTACTAATGGAACCAGTATTTATTCCTAGTACATGAATTGACTCTTTGGAGCCCATACCCTGTGGAGGAATACCTTGCTAATCCTAGATACAGGGAGAGGGCCTTGGTCCTACCTCAAGTGAGGTAACAGACTTTGTTAACTCCCCATGGGAATCCTCACCCACTCTGAGGAGTGGATGGGGGGATGGGGGAGAAAAGATAGGGAAAGTGGGAGGACAGGAGGGAGAGGGATCTGGAATTGGTATATAAAACAAGTTGTTTTCTTTGGTTTGGTTTTTAAAAAGAATCTTATCTCAGAATTGTGGAAACCGTAAAATTCTAAAGATTGAGATGGTTCCATGCTGACAACTCAACCTGAATGAATATGTAAAGTCCCTACAAGGAAATTCAAGTGAGACCTTAGGCTAGGATATGTGCTCCAGAGAGTTGTATAGCATTCTTCACCAAGAAGCCATAAAACACCATGGTAGACCTAATAAGATCTTCCTCTGCTCCAAACATTACATGCATGTTCCTACATATAGAACAATGCCTGTTATAAAAGTACATTGAACTATGCTGATTGACCCCTAAGTGCCTTAAAGCACTTTTTTTTTGGTCACTAGAATCAGGAGTATTAAAAGATAACTAGAAGGCATTGAGAAAGTGTTGGTCATATGAGTAGATTCTTGTGGATGGATAAGTGATGGACAGTGTAGTGGTAAATATTTATCAAAATATGCGAGAGATCCCAGAGGGTCATATTCATTATTTGTTCCTTTACTAAACTCTGAGATAATGAATTATCAAAGATATAAAAGTTTAAGACTTTTTCAAATTAACTCATCTATTATCTAACTGTACAGAAGAGCTTTTATGTTTTGTGATCTACCAGAAAAAGACCTGGAATTATCACTCTACTTTTCAATCCCTGAAGTTTCTTCTTAATTCCAATAAGTCTGGAAAGTTTGAAACAAAAAACTGGAAACTGTTTTACTTTGTTCCAAGTTCTAAAGTACTTATTATTATAATTACTTTATATTACATGTACTATATTATGTATTTATATAAAATATTATATATAAATTACATATTTGTATATTCATTTATATATACTATGTGATTCATTTATATAGTATATTATATTATAAAGTTTATGCTATAATTATGTTTAATTAATAATATTATATTTTACTTAGTAACTAGTGAGAAATACTGAAAATATGAGAACATTGTTTTCAAAGACTTCGTCAGTAGAGAAAATAAAGTACTAAATTAGTTTATCAAACTTTAGTAAGAAAATGAGCTTTCAGTGGAAAGAATGCTACATGAATTCAACTTATTTTAGTTTCATAAAATTATATTGTGAAATGGCTTCAAATTTTGTGACTATTTTTACAAAACAAGGAGATCAGAATATCCCTGAGTAGAATGCTTTATGGACATTTCCAATGTTTATCAAATGATTTTTGCACTCTTACCAATGCAATGGGAAGAAAGTTTCATACAGTTGGGTTTGACTACTCCACTTCTGTGTATTTTGACTGGTTGCTCCTTTATAACTGTAATTTTGCTACTGCTATGAATAGTAATGTAAATACTTTTAGGGATGGAGGTTGGTTAAAGGGGGTCAAGACCCACAAGTTTAGAACCACTGGCTCTGAACACAGTTGCTTGGGTTTATAGGACACTTTGTTCACTCAGTCATATCTCTAGCCCTAACTATTGATCATTTTTGAATTTTAATAAAACCAGATACATTTAAATTTATTTTTCTATGAAGATTCATTTAGATAAAACAACCTTACTAAGTGGTCTGTATGCAAAACCTTTAAAATCTACATTTCTGATTGGATCCTTTGGGGCTCCAGTGTGGGTCTCTGTCTCTATCTCCATCCATCACCAGATGAAGGTTCTATGTTGATATGCAAGATATTCGTCAGTATTGCTATAGAATAGGGTCGTTTCAGGTTCCCTATCCTCAGCTGCCCAAGGAACTAACTGGGGACATCGCCTTGGGCACCTGGGAGCCACTCTAGGTTCAAGTCTCTTGCCCACCCTAAAGTGGGTCCCTTAACTAAGAATTGTGCTTCCGTGCTCCCCTATCCAACCTTCCTTTATCCCACTCATCCTGTTTCCCCAAGTTCCCCCCGTCCTCCCCTTCTCACTTTTCTCTCCCCATCTCTCCTTACCCCCAGCCCACCCCACCACCAAGATCCCACTTTCCTCCCCGGCAATTTTGTCTACTTCCCATAGGCAAGAGGATAACTATATGTTTTTCCTTGGGTTCACCTTCTTACTTAGCTTCTTTAGGTTCACCAATTGTAGACTCCGTGACCCTTATTTATGGCTAGAAACCAATTATGAGTGAGTACATCCCATGTTGCAATGTGCACATTTGATTAAATTCATTTTATACCTGCATTATTGTATATTCAACCCAATAAAGTAATTAAAGGGCAAAGAGCAAAAGAGGTAATATTAAATTTGTTAGCAACCTTAAAATCTATCTTCACAGAAGCACTTAGTATTATCGGCTTGTCTAAAATCTTTATTCCATTCCTCTGTGATAAAGGAAGTCTTTAGTAATTGGCCTTTGTGAGGTTGTCAAACAATGAGAGAAAATAGCTTACAAGTTACTAAGATGCCAGGAAGAAAGGTTTTATTTCATTCCTGGTTGTGACTAATGGATGAAATAGCGTCGGAGTGGTGATGCAGAGGGCCATATTATGCTATGATAATACCTTCTGATGGGCAATTGTTCCTCTGTGCCTGCCTGTACTTCGGAGGGACTGCTCTTTCCGTGTTCCTGCACTGCACGCTAGTATTATGGCAGTGTAACCTTTCAATTTCGGTTGGCAGCATTTTCTCTTAGTCTGTGCATCTGTCCCCGCAAATAACCCTGCAGTTTAGGCTTCTCTTTGAAGTCCAACACAGCTATACTCAGGGTAATAGGAGCAAAGGCAATAATCAGTCAAAATATAAGCAGTGATGCTTATTGTAGCCGTCTGATGGTATTAAACATGAAGTAGTTAATGTCACTGAAATCAAACATAAATGTTCCTAAGTGAAATGACTCTTAATATATGTTAAAACATTACCAAATATTTTAGAAGTGTGTTCACTAATATATGTTTAAATGCAAATGTACATGTATAAAATTTAACATTGAGTAACTGATATGAATCAATATAAAGCATATCAAATTTAAGTTGCATATAGTTAGATTTTTAATATTTGTATAGATACAATCTAGTATTATCAATTTATATAATGAATTGTCTTTTTATATTAAACAAAATAAATCATGTTGTTTTTCTAATCTCAGTCTACAATTTTTTATTGTAATAAATAATAAAAAATATATTTTTTGAACAATATCTGAGGGTGTAATGACATAAAGAATAATTTTTACCAATACAACTTTGACTTAAAAAAATCATTGTTTCAGATTAAGATGTACCTTCTTTTGTGTTTCAATGAGCATCTTTTTTCTTCATGACCATACTGAAATTTGTTTACTTTTTCTGCAGGAAATTATTTTCAAAAATATTCAGTTGCTTATGTTTAAAAATAACTAAATGCTGCAAAAGAAATTATAATAATAATTGTTGCAGTCTGTGCCATAAATACACATCATGCTTTCAAAAGTAGTATAGTAGTGATTTTCTTGCACACACACAATGCATATGAATACACAGATGTGCACACACATACATACACGTACACACTTGAACCCATGTGTGATTTATATTACACTAAATATATCAATCAGAATAGATGACGAAGATACAACCAACAGGAACATGACAACATTTTTCAATTTCCTTCCAATAAAACAATTTCTTTATCTTGTTTTTAAATAAGAAAGCTGCTGGATATAATGAGGTTAAGCAGGAAATATACCAAATAGAAATTTAAAAATTATTCATATCTATAATATATCAATCTGTATATCATTTCCATATCATGAAGTAGATAGTGAGACAGGAAGAAAAGATATGTAGAGAGGTTCTAAAAATTACACCATAATTTCTTGGTACTTTAAAGTTTTAAAAATTTAAAATAGAAACAAAAATAACAAATATTAAAGAAATTTGAAATAGTAACTATAGCTTTATATAAAAGAAAGAATGTTATTTTCTTTTTACTTTAATCTTTATTTATCTTGAGAATAACAAAAATTATATTATAATAAGATTTAGAAAATATATGTGTTATTTGTTTTCAAAACACAAAAAATACTACCACTAGTTCTTGATCAGTCCATTGCCATTTTTCCTTGCAGAAAAGGAAATTCAAGTTATCTTCCAAATATCATAGGTTAAAATTGAGTTCTATAATTGTAATTCTACTAACCCTTTAGAGACTAAGCTAGAGGCATACTATATTATCTCGGCATAACATGTACTGTAATTCATATCTATATCAAGCCAAAGTAAAGATAAATCCCCATCCAAGTTTAAGACAAAAAGCAATGTCTGGTGGCACTTTTTCTATATCACAACAACATTAGATAGAATCAAAAATTCAACTCCTGTTGAATGAAGGCCAGCTCTACTTCTAGATTATTTGTGTTACTTTTGAAAACCCAGGAGAATCTAAAGTAGAAAATCTCATTTCAGCGTGAAAATGGATCATTACTGCTGATTCTATATAATGGGAGGCGGTGGGGGGGAAGAGACAGAAATCTTTAATAAATAAATTAATTAAAAAAACAGAAAAAAATATAATATTTGATGAAAGAAGCCCTAATTTTTTTGTGCTATTAATCTTAGAAAACTCCTCATCCAAAGTTGTCTTCTGCAACCTAATAGTCCTCATTTTTTTAATTAACAGAAGTATTTTCTCTCTCAAATGTGCACTATTACAGAAAACTACAACCAAATAATACACAGAATTGTGAACTGCCGGCTCAGTAGATAAGTCTATAAAACACTCCCACACCTAAGGTTCAAGTAATATTGAAAGAGGGCATAAAATTATTATAAGAGGCAGAGGAACATGGGGTTTGATATGAGATTGTGTCTTCTCGTAATATCAGAACTTACACCCATACAATCTAACCAACATGCCTTCCCAAATGTGCACTGAACAAATAGCCAATACTGACGAATATATTGCATATCACCATAGAACCTTCATCTGGTGATGGATGGAGATAGAGACAGAGACCAACACTGGAGCACTGGACTGAGCTCCCAAGGTCCCAATGAGGAGCAGAAGGAGGGAGAAGATGAGCAAGGAAGTCAGGACCACGAGGGGTGCACCCACCCACTAAGACAGTGAAGCTGATGTATTGGGAGCTCACCAAGGCCAGCTGGACTGTTACTGAAAAAGCATGGGATAAAACCGCACTCTCTGAACATGGCGAACAATGAGGGCTGATGAGAAGCCAAGGACAATGGCACGGGGTTTTGATCCTACTTCATGTTCTGGCTTTGTGGGAGCCTAGCCAGTTTGGATGTTCACCTTCCTAGACCTGGACGGAGGGGGGAGGACCTTGGACTTTCCACAGGGCAGGGAACCCTGACTGCTCTTTGGACTGGAGAGGGAGGGAGAGAGGAGTGGGGAGAGGGGGAGAAGGGTGGGAGGAGGGGGAGGGAAATGGGAGGCTGGGAGGAGGGGGAAACTTTTTTTCTTCCTTTTCTCAATTAAAAAAAAAAAGATACCAAACTGAATGGGGAAAAGCCCTTGAAGCCTCAACTCAACACAAAGAATTTCAGACAGCAGAGTATAAAGCTGGGAATGGAGAGGTGGCCTTCCCATGGAAGAACAAGAATATCAGTTGCTTGTCCATTGTCAAGAAAGCAGCCTTAAAAATGTGCATACAAATAACTTTACATGGACTCAACTGGATATACTTGGGAATATGTATATATGTACATAAACATTTATATATGCAATAACACTTGATGAAAATTGGCCATAAGTTTGAAGGAAGTCATTAGAAGGAGAAAAGGGGGAAGAAGTGTTGTAAGTAAAATACAGTCTCATAAGTAAACAAGCAAACAGAAAAGAAAACCTTATTGTACTTAATGGAAAGTCATAAACGTGGATTATAACAAGTTAAAAAGTACTACTTCTTAAGACAGCCTTTTTGCTTAAAATTACATAACAATTAAACAAATAAATTGTAGACATTTTTCAAATGACATATAACAAAATTAGAAATAAATGAATTTCTAGAATGAAAAATAATTAACATGGTACTTACAGATTGCTTCTTATCAACTTCTAATTATTTCTCAATTTTACTAATTTTTATTATCTTCATATTTGAAAAATGTTTAACTTATAATATTGCCTTCTGTAATCATGGGTCCAAAGGTTTATTTTTTTCTTTATAAAGCTACAAATGAATACTTTATATTATTCATGTTATGAGAAATTTTAGTTATTACTTTTTAAATTTTGAATTACTGTCTAGATTGCCTTGTTTTTAAGTTCAGTATTTTTTACCAAATAAAAATTAATGGCTTCCTGTATCTCTACATGTTTGCAAAAGTTGCTTATAGATAAGTGAATGCAGTTTTGATTGGGTAAGTACCATTGAGATTATTTATTAAATGGACAAACTCTTTCCCAAATATTTCTGCTATTAATTCCCTTTAATCATAATTTCTGGTTTTGAATAACAACTTCAGAAAATTTAGCAATTTTTTTTGGATTTTAGTTTAATATAATTGGCATTTACCATATAATTTTTAAAAATAAATTTTAATATACATTTTTACTTATCCATATGTTTATAAAAACTAAAATATTTTAATAGATTATTATAACAGTGAAATTATATGCAAATGTCATTTCACAGAAGATGAAGAACAGATGAGAGGATTGTAGGCAGATGACAGAGTAGGAAGTACTAAAAATATGTATTCCCACCTAGACAAAATTGAACTGGCAACTTCAGTCTGACAGAATACTGATGGAAGTATTTTGAAACTCTGGTATGAATCAAAGGCTTAAAATGCCAGTGGTTCGAGGAACTGGGTTCTAAATTACAAAAAATAAATAAATCTTGGCCGTGTGTGTGTGTGTGTGTGTGTGAATGTCTACATGCATGTGTGTGTGCACATGAATACTCAAGTGTATGCAATTATGCATGCACATGCCTGTGTCCTTGGTGCTTTCATGGACGCCAAAAATAGCTTTTGAGAAGTGGTTGTCTCTTCTAGTCTTGATTTTGAATGCAAGTTCCATTCATTGTATTTCAATGGCAAATGGTTTTATACATTGAAACATGTAATTGGTCAATCTTATTCAGTTTCAGCTTTTTCAGCTTCTACTATATTTGTTATCTAAGCACTCATACAACAACAAAAACATTTGCAGGTGTTCCTTTAATAATTGCCATTTAAATTTTAAGAGTTATAATTAACAATAAAGACAATGATTCTCATTCATTTTGTTTAAGTTTAATACCCTCCCTTCAAGCTACTTTATATCAATATTTAAGCAATATCAGGTCTTTTTCCTTGGAAAAGAGAAGGAAAACAGTATAAAAAATGACAAAGAGTTCCTCCTGATAAAATTTCTATTAGTTTCCTGGAAACTCAATATTTTGGAATCCTTTCTATTCTTACTATTGGTATTGACATAATACCGATTTTTCATTAAACCAAACACAAACTTAAATGATTATGATGCATTAAGTGAGGAATTTATCTAAATTTTTATTATTAATAAATCTCTTGAGACAGATATCAGGATAAAAACCTTATTTATCAGAGAATTGGCCAAGAATTAAACAGTGAACTATACTCTCTACCCTTCCCAGATCCAAAAAAGTCCATGAATATTTCTAAGCTCCTCCTTTCTACTTTCTGTGCTTGTTAAATTTAGGCAGCATATTGTCAGTAATTGACCAAAAAAAAAAGTGAAAGAAAAACAAAGACAGTTCTTTGCCCAGTAGTTAAATTTGCCACAATGAAAGCAAACTCTATATGGGGGTTATTCAGAGCCCATTATCTTCTATTGAGTAGACTGGTATTTCCAGGAGCAGGTGTATCTCACTATCGTGAAAATTCTTATGTTATTAAAGCATCTTAAATGCCTTATTCCCTAGGTCTCTTAGGTGTTTGAAGACTATCCATCTATCTAAAATATATCTCTGCTTTACCTTGAAGGCATACCTAACATGTCCATAAATTTGATTGTTGTAGATGACTATTCTCAAAATTGTATTTTTAAATTATCCTACATAGTTTGTAATAATAAATTTCAAGTATATTTTAAATGTTCTACATAGGTACAATACTTTAAACAAGAGTAGAAGCCTAGATACAGTATAATAATAATAACCTTAAATTTGTATAAATACATAAAAACCCATACCAATGTAAAATATTTGAAATTAATAGTTGTCTTTCAATTTAAAAGAAGAGTCAAAAATCTATCCTTTTCCTATCTAGTGTAGGAAGTACTTCTGTCTATGTGTTGCTTTTGTTGGTAAATAAAGGAACTGCTTTGGGCCTATAGCAGAGCTGTAGGGGAACAGAGCTAGGCAGGGAAACCTAGAGGAAATGCTGGAAAGAAGAGGCAGGATAGATGCCATGGAGCTGCAGAGCCAGAAGCTGGGAATTTTACCCGGTAAGCCACAGCCTCTTGTTGATATACAGGTTAATAGAAATGGGTTAATTTAAGATGTAAGAGTTAGTCAATAAGAAGTCAAAGCTAATGGGCCAAGCAGTGATTTAATTAGTATAGTTTTTGTGTTTTTTATTTAAGGGCTAAGTGGACAGGAACCAACAAGTGGCTGTCTCCTTCTACAAATTGGTACCAACATGGCTAACTAAAATCAACTTAAAACCTGAGAAAGCTTAACAAGTAATTTTAGACACAAAAGAACAGAATTAAGCATGGCTTTTTCGTAACCAGCATTTTGTTTCTTGCCAGTTTTTCTTAATTTTTAAATTAACTAAACTCCCTTTTGCCTCAGGACTTTTTCTTTTTCTTACTTTGTATATCTTATTTTAACTCTTACTTTTTGCCTAGCCCCTGATGTCCTTTGTTCTTTGTTTTTTCTTGTCTTCTCCCATATTTCTCTTTCTATTTATTCTCTTTCCCTGCCTACCCAACCTATCCTTTCTCCATCTTTGCTATTGGCCATTCAGCTATTTATTTGACCATCAAGTATTTTAGACAGGCAAAGAATCAAACCTTCACAGAGTAAAACAAATTCAGCATGCACAAAAACAGCACATCTCTATATCATTAAACAATCATTCCAGAGCACAAACAAATGTAACACAACTTAAAATAATATTCTAAATCAGTATCTTACTAATATTTTACTTTTTACAAGTTTACCTAATTTTTTTTTATGTCCCAGACATACAGATATACTTTGTGTCCTATGTACCTATATACATAAATAGAAATATAACATATGTTTGTTGCCATTATGAGTCTGGTTTATTTGGTTTAACGTGATGTTCTCCAAATGTACCAATTGCCTAGCCAAGAACAAAATTTTATCATAATTTAATACTGAATAACATTCAATTTGTGTATATAGCACTTCTTTTTATCCATTCAACTCTTGGCAGGTTGATTCTATAACATGCTACTTATTATGACTGCTGCAAGAAACAGAGATTTTCAGGTCACTTTGTGATGTGAAAAAGACAGATCATACACGAGAGATAGTTTCAGTTTTTTTGAGAAACTTCTATGTTATTTTCATGGCTGCAGCACTAAATTACAATGAGCATCAATTTTAAAGTGATATACTATATAGTTATTCCAATCAGTACTAAAGACTTGTCACAAGGCTCCCCTATTATATGTTGCGTGATCATGCCAGACTACTTTCTATTGTATCATGTCCAAATATCAACTCAGGAATAAGTAGTTCCTATAATTTACAATACGTTATGACCTAAGGATTTTCAAACAGCTTTTGTAAATAACACCAACATTAGTTATTATTCTCTAATCCTAGCTTCAAATAATTTCCAGTGAACTAGAGAAACCTGGGAAACATGTTTATTATTAGACAATTCAAACTTTCAAATAAAAACAGCTCATTTTATGTTTACATTCTACTTTAGATGATCCATGGAGGTCCTTGATATTTGTTAAGTAAAGGGGAAAGAGAAGCGTCATTTAGTATAAAGAAACTATGAAAGAAAGAAATGGAGTAAACACGCAGGTAATAATCTCACAGAGAGTAGTGGGAAATGAACAATAAGTTCTAATTGTGAACATTGTAGGAGAGTGAACAGCTAACAAGTAAATCTTTATTTGAAATCTATAGGGGAAATGTACTGGAAGACTATGTTAACAATTTTTAGTGAAAATCATATAATAATATCCATATAATTATTAGAAATGGTCTGGACAATTTAGCAAAAATCTATACCATGACTAAAAGTCAGTAAAAAGTAAATTACTCTTCATTTCTTAATGTATTTGTCAATAAAATAGTTATACATGGAAATACATTATTTATAGTTTAAATTTTTCATAAAGATATGCTAAAATAAAACATTGATACTTTTGTGAATTGAAAAACATGATTAATTTTATAAATACATTCCAACTTATGGTTCTAAAATACCCATACCATATTTATATATAGATATATAAGTATTTATATATAATAGTCTTACATTGACATCATTTTTTGCTATTTTTCAGAATGCTAAACTCAATTAAATTGACTTCAAATATTGTCATGGATTACATGTAAGTACCCAATATACACAAATAATAGATATATTTAGTATTTTAAAGTTTATGTTTTCCTTTTATTTAAATAGCTCCAGATTTCACTACTTAATTATTCCTTCTCTTTGGTACTCTTTTGTTAATATATTATTCATATTCACATCAATTTTTTTTCTTTTATATTGGCAGTTTGTGGTAAAAATTTTGTTAATTTAGAAATCTAAATTATTTTTTATTATACTACAAAAGTCAAAAATGGAACTAATGAAAGGAAGGGAGTTACTGAGATGTAGGTCATCTGAGAATTCTGTTTTGAGACATATGGAAAGCCTTAGAGAACAAAGGTAAAGATCAAGTTAAATAACAACCCCTCCATCAAAAAAAAAAAAACAAAAACAAAGTGAGTGTAAGCAGTAAATCCTAGATATGAGATAATTAACATAGTGGGTACCTTGTTCTTCTCTGAATGTATTTTTCCATTCTCTAATCCCTTCAGTAGTTGAGCTGCATGTATTTTAAAGACTCATTGTTGTAAAGAAGGTAACTAACTAGTTTTTACTGTTTTTTATTATTAAAAAATTATTTCATGGTTTGGGAAGTCCTTCTGTATATGTGTTGCTTTTATTGGTTAATGAATAAAGCTGTTTTTCAGCCAATGGCTTAGCAAAATAGAACTTGGCAGGTAAACTAAACTGAATGCTGGGAGAAAGAAGGCAGAGTTGAAGAGAAGCCATGTAGCTGCTGCTGGTAGGCCAAAAACTTCGTGATAAAATATAAAATAATGGAAATATGTTAATTTAAGATATAAGAGCTGGGTAGCAATATGCTTAAGCTATTAGCCAAACAGTATTGTAAATAATAGTTTCTGAGTGATTATTTTGTGGTCTGGACAGCCAGGAATGAACAAGTGGCCTCCTATTGTTGGGTATTCTTGGTTTTCAACTTGATTATATTTGAAATTAACTAAAGCCTAAGCAGTTGGTAAACCTTTGAGAGATTTTTCTTAATTAAATATTTTAAAGAAAGAAGACTCAACTTTATTCCAAATCTTTGAGGTGGGAACCTTTAAACTAGCGCCTTCTTCTGGCAGCCTCTATAACAAACTTGAAAGAAGGAAGCATTTGCTTTTTTGCCTGCTTACTCTCATTCTGGCTCACAAGTCAATTACTTTGCTGGCAAAAGAGCCAATTTCTTCAGAATTCTGGTATATATTGAAGAATGGCTTAGGCATTCAGACTTGCAGACTATATTACTACTGATTCTTGGACTTTCAATTGCTAGCCATTATTGTACTCCTTGGATTATAAGCTTTAAGCCATTCTATAAATCCACTTTCTTTCTTCTTTGTCCTCTGTGTGTGTGTTTGTGTGTGTGTGTGTGTGTGTGTGTGTGTATTTGAATTCTGTTCTCATATATATATTTGATTTTATATTCATACATATATATTATACATATATATACATATCTCTATCTATCATCTATCTATCTATCTATCTATCTATCTATCTATCTATCTATCTATCTATCTATCTACCTATCTACACACACACAGAGGAGTCAGTGGTTAATTGGACAAGGCTTGTCTTGAAAAACAGAGCAAATATCTGAGAAGAAAGCAAAAAAAAATCCACTATATTAATATGAGAAAATTAACTTTATTTTCAATTAGTACATTGTATTTTTCTAAGAAATCTTTTTTTTCTTCTTTTCTTTCTTTTTTTATTGAGAAAAGGAAAAAAGGTATCCACTTCCTCCCAGCCTCCCCTTTCCCTCTCCCTCCTCCCACCCCTCTACCCCTCCCCCAAACTTCTCTCCCCCTCCCTCTCCAGTCCATAGAGCAGTCAGGTTTCCCTGCCCTGTGGAAAGACCAAGGTCAGCACCACTCCGTCCATGTCTAGGAAGGTGAACAACCAGACTGGCTAGGCTCCCACAAAGCCAGAACATAAAGGAGGGTCAAAGCCCCGTGCCAATGTCCTTGACTTCTCATCAGCCCTCATTGTTCGCCATGTTCAGAGAGTGCGGTTTTATCCCATGCTTTTTCAGTCACAGTCCTGCTGGCCTTGGTGAGCTTCCACTAGATCAGCCCCCTTGTCTCAGTGGGTGGGTGCGCCCCTCGTGGTCCTGACTTCCTTGCTCATCCTCTCCCTCCTTCTGCTTCTCATTGGGACCTTGGGAGCTCAGACCAGTGCTCCAGTGTCTAAGAAATCTTAATACACAATACATTTTGATCATATTCTTACCCTGCCCCACCTCCTCCCATATCTTTCTCACCTCTCTAACCTATGATTTGTCTGTCTTTCCTCTTCCTGATTTTTCTTCCTCTCTCTCACAAAAAAAGCAAAAAACAATCAAGAAACCACTCAAAAAGTCTATAATATCAAAACAAAATGAGAACCATGAAAAACGCATGGAATTATTTTTAATTTTGTGTTCACCAACAATTTTGGGGCATGGTTTCTACTTTAGTGTGTGGTTGACATACACATCAATACTGCATTAGAGAAAACTGATTTTTTTCCTTCCCTTCAAAAAAAATGCATATAGCTTCTGAAGAGGGGTGAACATTGTGTTCACTTCTCCTTCAGTTTCAGGATAGTGTCTGATGAATTTATGCAGGTCTTTTTTTGTGATGTCATAGTATTTGTGAGCTCATATGTGTATCACTCAAATTGTATCTGGAAAACTCCCTTTTCTTGGAGCCATCTACCTTCTTTTCTTCATTTATTCCTGATTTTCTGGTTAAAAGTTTGAAAGAGACATCACATTTAAGGTTGAATAAGCTTTAGTCTTCCACTGTCTGCATATTGTGTTTCATTTTGTTGCAATTAGCTTAGGACTTTTTGATGTTTTAGTAGGTGAAATTGTTTGGGTGTTTCTTGCAGCAGTAACATCTTATTTTGTTGCCTGATTTGTTTCACGATAATAGTATTATGACTTGAAACCCTTTTGGCATTTTGTAAATAACAGAGTCAATAAAGCCATATCAATTATCCTACTATTGGAAAATTTCAGCACTTGGAAGTGTTCCTATGGAAGTTTAAATATCAAGAACTTGAAAATAAGAAAAATCCAATTCATCACCTCAGCACAGCTTCACCTATGTCCCAGGACAATGGTGATCAAATTAATAATCACCTCAATAATAATTTTACAAGCAAAATTTTATAAACATGTACTTATAAAAGAGAAAGTATATGAAGCTCTTTGAAAAATATTCTTATAATGTAACCCATTTTGTTCAGTGATGCTATAATAGCTACTTGCCCATACATTATAGGTAAAAAGGTTCCCAGAATTATGTGCAGTTAATTTTGATGAATGGTTTTTATAAATAGACTTTTCTGGACAGTCACATAATTTGTTGTCACTGTAATTCACAGCAAATCCACTGTGTCTCTTGGTACACACAAAGTTGGTAGTTATGATTTTAAAAGATGCCATATTGCATGTTGCCTAGATCATGCTTGTATATAGTAAGCAGGTAGTAAATATTCATTGCTAATAGTGATGATTATTATCCCTTATTTTGTATATCCTCACCATATTGCTATCGTTAGCTCATGTTGGCATTATTTACATAGATGGTTTCAAAGTGTGGGTAATGTCTACAAATGTTTCTCTACCTTGTTACTATTAAACAATTAACATCAGCAAAAAGATAGAGAAGTATTGCTTGAATATGGCTTCATGAGCTTCTCTCTTAATATCATGATGTAAAGGTTTCTTCTCCAGTTTGAGAAGACTGGCTCTGCAACAAGACCCAAAGTTTGTTACTTAGCCAGCTGTGTGGATATTGATGTCCTCAGAGAATAAGACCTTGATAGTAAGAACCAGAGTCAGAACATGGCAGAGTAAAGGCAGTAAAAAAGTGTTTACTCCTTTCACAGGAAACTAATACCATTGCTCAAAATAAACCTAGATCAATGAATATGATAGTTTCTCATTGCGTGAATTAGTGTGTCTTCTGGAAAAAAAGAGGTAGATTTGTAGTCCTTTTTTTTACAAGGAAGGAGCCATTGTTTATTCTGGTCTGTAAGCTTTGTATGCAGATGTTTTTCCATGAAGAAAGAAGAAATTTAGTTTTATTTTTGTCTTATGAATTATAAAATTATTGTAATTTTTGGTTGTTTTGTGGACAATGTATGAAAAAAATTACGAATATTGCAATTTTAGCTTTGCTTACAATACTTGTTAGAATTCATATTGTAAAGAATTATGAAAATATACTGATTTTACTCTATTCATTGGCTACAGTTTAATTCCCATTCAGAAATTTGAAAGGAATCAGAAAAGTTTAATATGTATCTACTGAAACATGAACTGTTTGGGTGCTTTAACAATGAAAAAATTTCACACTAAAGTACTTTTAGGTTAGTATCTTTAACTCAGTGTGTATCTGAAGCTTAAATCTGCAGATGAAGCCACTGGTCCTCCCTCTGCCCATCAGAACTAGTGAGTCTTTATTCATAGACCTTTTGACAAAAAAAAAAAAATCAGGTAACATTTGACTGGAAATCAATAGAGAAACTTTGAAATAAGCGTCATAAATAGAGTGATTAAGAAAAGTTGTATTACATTTTGTGATCTCTGCAGATAATGAAAGATGTACATTTGGCGCAAACTTTAATCTGAAATGTATTATGCTATTGAAATAGTAATCTTTGTGCAAAATATCATAGTTAGTTATTGAAAACTCCAGAAGACACTGGTGGACACCAGAGTTCTATCATAATTTGGGTTAGAAAGTGAAAAGATATGCAAATTTCACTAGCTGAATTTTGCTAAAATTTGCAAGAGACCAGGGAAAGTCTGATTATTCATCAATTAGGAATATATTAATGTAAGTTAAATAGGTATTGAATAAAACTTGACTGGGAAAGCCAAAAAAGAATTTAAGAAAGGAAGGACAGGAAGGATGCAGAGAGGAAAGATATATAAAAGAAATTTAGGGGAAAACCCAGGAAGTAAAAGAAAGGAAAAGAGTTTGTTTTCCTTTGTCTCTGTGTGCCTGTTGTTCAATGCTAGGGAACTGTAGCACATACAGTAAATAGTAGCTGATTCTTCAGAAAAGCTGATACTGCTCTGAATATAATTCAAAAAAGAAGACCTTCCACGTTAACTGACTGTAACAGCTATGAATTTACAAATACAATGAAAATGACATCAACAGAGAAAGTTCCTTTCATCAAAATGCCTCTGATGTTTCTCCTTTTCTTATTATCCACCTTCTGAGAATAGTCAATGTTTTTATTTCCTTAGCATTTATACAATCTAGTGAACTATTTTTAAAAAGTCAGTATAGTTTATTACACGTTGTTACTACCTTAGTTTTTCTGCATTTGATATTTAAACACTCAAAACTGTTCTTCAACAGTAGAAACAATCCCATGAAAGAGAACTTACACAGTAACCAAAATTTAGGCAAAAGGAAAATGTTTGTTGAGTGCAGGTGTTTCAATCTGCTCCTGGTTGTGAAAAGGCCCATATGCACCTGATTATACATCTGCCCACTGATTTCACAGTTCCTTCCTACTTCACTCTGTGAGCACAATTTCTGTTCCGTTGTGATTTAGAGAGAGAGAGAGAGAGAGAGAGAGAGAGAGAGAGAGAGAGAGAGAGAGAGAGAGAGAGAGAAGAGAAGAGAAGAGAAGAGAAAATAGAAGGAAGGAGAGGAGAGGGGAGGGAAGGAGAGGGAAGGGGGGAGAGGAGAGGAGAGGAGAGGTGAAGAGAAGAGAAGAGAAGAGAAGAGAAGAGAAGAGAAGAGAAGAGAAGGGAAGAGAAGGGAAGAGTTGAAAATTTTAAGAAATACAGGACAAATACTATTTGCTGGCATTTCTCATCCAGGAAGAAGGGTAAAACTTCAAAATTAATGATTTTTTTCAAGTTGCATTTATTGAAGCGTCTGAATTTCTCAATGCAAGACTGAAAAGTGTGATATTGTGCAGGAGTGTAAACACATGCTATAGTACATGGCTTCACATTGTTATTCTGAGTTTCTACGTGCAGAGTCTCTAGAAAGTGTGATGATAGTTCTGAAGTGTTATGAGCCAGGACATGATTAATAATAGCAAATACCAACGATGAGCTTTTCTCATAGAAAATTGTATCAAAATCCATAGCTTGTGGCCAGTTGAACATGTTAGTCTGCATTTTTTTTACCCTGATTTTCACCTGGAATAATGTTCATAGCACCAAATGCCACCCATTCTCCCTTTTACTGCACTCCAACCACATTGGTATTTTAAATATTTCTGCAATGTGAGAAAATTCTTTCCTTTTCTAGAAAAAGCATTTCAGACATTTTCTCCCCACTGCTTCATTTTCTGCATATGGTTTTCCTCCCACTGTCCACCTGGTTGTTTTTGTTAATTCTGTAGGGACAAATTTAAATGTTTCTCCCATAGAAAAAATATTCTAAGTTCATTGTCCAGTCTACAGCAGGTCCTACATATGGTTCTTCCATAGAAACTATTCTTTTTTCTTCTGTTTTGCTGTTATAATAAAAGCTACATTTCATGTATTTAAGAAAATCTTTTAAATAAAGTTTACAAGAAAAAATATTAAGTCAATTCCCCCATGTGTTTCCAGTGCCAAATGAGTTATAGATAAGAAAAAAAGTGAGGTCTGGTGGTGGATCTTTTCACAGCGATTAAAACAGTTTCTTATAGGTCAAATTGCTTTATTTCTGAATAAAGGATGCTTTTTTTTTCTCAATGGAACATGAACAGAGGAACTCAAGGAGGTTTGACACGGCCACATAAGTGGATTCAAATGAATTAATTGTGCTAATACTCTGTCCTGGGATATGCTTTATATATTATCTTAAGCTTTACTCAAATTGTGGGTTCAAGAAAAGAAAGCAAGGTGTATGCATTTGAATTTAGTCCTATTTGAATTTTAGACACAAGGTTAATATGAAAAGGAACAGTGGAATGCAATGCTGAAATGAACACTAAACTGACAAAATGTGAATGTTGGGGCAAAGTAAGTGAAGATTTGTGATGGAGCGATAGGTGGATTTTTAGGAGAGAAGGATGCTGTGATAGGACTGTGTGGAATGTAAAATCATAGTAACAGTGGATCTCATTTGGCTGTTGGATTTGAAACAGATTGACAGGATATAATGACCAGGGCCCCTGTGAATAAGAGACTCATAAAATTCAGAGTTTGATTTCTGTAAGAATTTGGAGACCAACAGTCAATAACCTTAAAAATTACAACCATATACCTACCATATACTTAACAATATACTTAATCATATACTTAACATTATACTTAACCATATACTTAACAATACTTTCCCTTTGTATTATTCAGAGATGGGAAAAGTAAACAGGTTTTCATTTTTTTTATTTCCATGGTTTCAATACCAAAGTACATGAATATGTTTCATAGATCACTGTGTCTGTCAGCCAATTCTTTATCACGTATTGCATATTATTTTCTTTCTTTTATTTTAAGTAAGAGTAATATGTTTAAAATATATTATAGTCATGTGTACTTTATTTATGAATTTTAATTTCTATTTATTGTTAACTTTTTGAGAATATCATGCTATGTATTTTAAATGTATTCACCTTCCTTTCCCAGTTTAACCCAGATATAACTACTCCCTTCCTTTCCTAACCAAATCAGGGCTTATTTAAAATTGAAATATATGGAGGCATATTAACTCTATAGACCCTTTAAAAAAGTTATATTGATTACAGATGCTTCCTAATACATAACCATATGCATATATTAAATATATTTAAATAAAGTTATCTTATAGAAGGGTAAAAATGCACCTACTAAACATAAATGACTATAGATTTTAAAAATATATATCAGAAATTGTCATTCCTTTTGTAGAAGTTGTCAAGTTATTCCATGGAATGATATTACTATAAGTTATTATGAATGTTCTTGATTGTAAGATCATTTTTTGGGACAGGGTTTATTTGTGTAGCCCTGACTGTCCTAGAGCTAGCTGTGTAGACCATGCTGGCATTGAACTCACAGAGATCCACCTGCCTCTGCCTCCTCAGTGCTCAAATTCAAGTATGGAAAAATCACCACCTGTCCTGAGACCATATATTTGAAAAGAACACACAAATAAGACATAAGACAGGGATATAACAAGCTAGTACTAGCCTGGAAAGTTTTTCCCTATTGGCCAGATATACTGATGGTAGATGCCACCATGTATACTACCTGAGGAGATATGAAGTCAATATTCTTACACGGTTGTGAACTTTGCAATCTTCAATAAGGATTGGTCTGTTAAGACACGACAACTGGGACATCCAAGGCTAAGAGATCATAGGGAAGGGGTGTGCAGGAAGAATGTATAAGCAAGTCAGATGGAGTAGATGACTACAATGAAGTAGTTTCAAAAAAGTACTGTCTGTTTTATCTTGTTTAGACAACCATATTGTTAAGATGTCCTGAGTTCAGCTTCTCCTTCATATGTAGAAGACACTATTGAGCAGTAGACACTTTAGTTCATTTGTTCTTCATCAGCAGTGTTCCCAGAGATTTTGGTGTAGCCACTGTGGAAGAAAATTATCAGATGAAGTTAAGTATTCTACAGTCATTTCTCTGCATTTTGACCTGTTGTGATTTCCTGTAATGGTTTCCTTCAACTACAGATCTAGTTCCAAAAGATATGTCATTAACACATATAAGAGACAGCAAAAAATAAAAGGAACCTAACAGGTTGTATTTATATACAAATAAATATATAATAAATGTGTATGTAACAATAATGTTTAAAGAATAAGAGGTCATGAAATCAGGAAGTGTGGAGCAAGGATAGAGTTTAGGCAATAATATGAACACATTACCCACATATAAAATTGATGTAGGAGGTCCTTCTATCTTTGTGTTTCTTTCATTGGTTAATAAAGAAACTGGCTTTGGGCCCTTGATAAGGCAGAACTTAGGTGGGCAAAAAAGACAGAACTGAATTCTGGGAGGAAGAAAGCAGAGTCAAAGGAATATCATGGAGCCGTCAGAGACAGACATGCTAAATCGTTCTTGGTAAGCCACTAACACATGGAGATATACAGATTAATAAGAATGAGTTAAATCAAGATGTGACAGTTGGCCAATAAGAGGTTAGAACTAATGGGCCAAGCAGTGATTTAATTAATACAATTTCTGTGTGGTTATTTTTGGGGTTAAACTAGCTGGGCGACCAGGACGAACAAGCGGGCCCTGCTTCCCTGCAACATTAATTTTTTTCCTTAAAAAAAGTAAAATAAAGTACATTTGGTTTAAGAAAACTCAAAATTTAAAAAAAAGGATTGAGTTCATTGTCTATTTCTAAAATAAAGATAGACCATTATAGAATAAATGCATTTTAGATATAGTAACAGGAATGAACCACTCATTTTCCTTCATAACTAGGTATATTATTGGAAATAGATCTTTGGTGTCTTGTTTCTAAATACTGAAAATTAAATTTATCTTTAATGAAATATTCATAATATTAGATTTCCTGTCTCACGTCTCTATGAACAAAATTTGAAAGTTCACTCAGCACCTTTGGATAATTCTTTTCTTTCTTTTTCTGTTTTTTTTTTTTTCCTGAGCATCAGTTACATTGTGGGTAAAGCAATGTTGTCAAATAACATAAAAGTTGAGAGCAATGCACTGTGTGAAGTCCTAGCTGGTAGCATCAGGGAAAGCTATGTATATTTCAAGGTCACTATTTGAAAACTAAATTTCTAAGACTGCATGGTTCCACTTTAAAGCATCATGGGAGCTAATGGCTGCATTCCACAGGAAAAATTACCTTCAGATATTATGCAACATAGCAAATGAAGACATGAAAACATTTGGTTAACACATTGTATAAGTATGATACATACTTTTTCAGTTCATTTAATCCTTAAAACCTTTAGCTAATTTAGGTACAGAGTAATTAGTACAGCCACTTCATAATACTGCTGAGGTAGAGAAAAAAAAAAACTAAAACACAATGGAAACTGATCATACTAATAAACTCACCAAGTATTATTACCAAAGATACAACTATTTGAAATAATTTGTTGAAAGAGACGTTGCATCTTATGCACAAGTCTTACTTAAAAGTGAAAAAAACTTAAGAATGTACATTGATTACACTTGTAAAGAAAATTTTTATTAGAAATAATACCAAATACCTAATAAAATGCCAATAATGTGTTCAAGTACATACTGATGAATTGAATCGTTTTATCACTCAAAATGTTGAAGTTTAGAAAATGCATGATATCCACACTCATGCAAAAAAGAAAAACTTCAGATAATTTGAAAATTCTTGTTCTAGAACTCACAAGGTGAGGGGCAGGTAAAAAAACCTAAAACTGCTGATGTTGAAGGACTTACCTTAAACATTGTGAAAAGCATCCTATAAAATCATAGCCATCCCATAACCAGGACCCCTCTCTGAGACCTAGATACTGTATCACCTAAATTGCTAGGCATGCTGCCAAGGAGAACAGTAATTAAAAGACTCACATTGTGTAAAGTCTAAGAACTATGATAATTTTCATCATGGTGAGATATACCTAAACATGCAGTAGCAGCACTTATAGCATGGAGGGAACCAACAGCCGTGTAATTAGACTGAAGACCCAGTCAGCAGGGAACATTCCATACACCTAAAACTTGCCAAGTACCTGTGGCTTGAAAGGTCACAGATCATTGATAAACTGCAACTGCCATTTTTCTAAACCGGTATGATTTCTCTTTGCTTTCTAACTTCTTATCCCCATACCCAATGATCAGTGTAACTATTACCTCCCATCTAAGAAGGTATATTTATTTGCAGCAGGCAAAGACCACCTTAGAAAACCATATGTGGTCAAATACAAAGAACTTGCAGTGGGGTATCCATCATAAATTGATATATCTACAGCAGAGCAATAACATTGAAGGTACAGAAAACATCTTGTAAAAAGAAATGGAGAGACTGTAAAAATCAGAGGGCCAGAATATCTGACATGACATGCTTTCTGTGTAAGAATGAGCTTCGTATCCATAAAATCTTAATAGTGTGGTCATCAAGGAAGTCCTACACTGAAAATCAAACATCAGTTGACATTCCAGTGTGGAAATCTCATAGGGCTCGCATTCTTAGATGAAGAGCTAAAGGCAATTAACAGCTGTTGGAAGAGAGAGAAAAATCAATCTCTAGGAGCAAAAATCATGATAGGTTAATGAATCGTAAGTGGCCATCCATGGTTGCTAAGTGCATGTGCATGCACCCGCCATGCATGCTTGTACACACACACACACACACACACACACATACGAGAGAGAGGGAGAAGGGGAAGGAAGGAAGGAGAAAGGGAGGAAGGGGGAAGAAAAAAGGGAGAGGGAAAGTGGGAGGGGGAGGGGACAGGGAAAAGAAAATCATGAAGGCAGTGGGGTGGTGGGAATGGCGAAGGCACCAAGGACTTGTATGAGTAGACTGAAGGGGAGGGCTAGGAGTGATGTAATAGAGTAATATAAAAATCTGAAAAAAAGTCCAAGAATAAAACAGAAATGTATGAGCTAAATATGAGCTGTTGATGAATACAAAATTAGCTCTATTTGTCATGATAAAAATGACAACAGTTAAAAGGACAATTTTGACAATGGGAAAGGAAGAAGAAGCAAAATTAAACATAAGAAAAAAGAAAGACCAATGAAAATCTTGATTAACCCAATAAATGGGCATTAATTTAGACTATAAATAATAGCAATTTAAAATAAGATAATTTTAAGATTCACCTAATACTGGCATGTTTCTAAAAACAATTTATCTGAATGCTTATAACTTCCAGAAAAAAGAAATACTTTTTAATGTTATGAATTAGCTTCTTTGACTTGTTCTATTATAGAATCTACACAAAATAATTAATGATAACATAAATAATTTCTCAAACATATGACACATTTTGTGTTAGAAAATAAAAACCTTCACATATAAATATGCATATATATATATATTAGGCATATATGATTAGTTGCAACAGATGTATCAGCAATAGAAGTAATTATAGGACAGGTAAGCTCAGAGAAGGATCAGAGAATATTATTAACAGAAGTAGAATCAAAAGTTAAAATTGACTTAACTTCCTTTAGAAACTTAAATGAAACAAAATTGTGAGTCTATAAAAACCTGATACTTCTCAATCAAAGAATTGCATCTAGCTTTGTTCCTTTCTTTCTGTTGCCTGTAATTGACATTATGTCAATTAAATATTTAGTGAGATGTGTGTGTGGTGGGATTTGGAAGTATCATAATGAAAGCTTGGAAAGCAAACTCCTTTGTCATAAGGCTGCTCCACAGAGATCTAGTAGGTACAAACCTATGCTGTACTCACCTTCATTATTTTAAGTTTTCTTTCTCATGAATCTCTCACATATTTGTCCTAGGCTGACTTCTTCCATGCTATGATTAAATGTTGATGAAGAACCCAGCGTGTTTTGATGCATCAAAAAATTATAAGAGGGGGTTGAGGGATAGCTTTGATGGTAAATTTATTTTTTACACAGATGGAGAATTTAGGTGGATCCTCAGAACACATGTTAAGATACCAGGGTTGGTGAAACCATCCTATAAACCCAGGATGGCTTAGAGATAGAGACAGGAAAAAACCTGGATTTTATGGACTAGGTAGTTTAATCAAATCAATGAACGCCAGGCCTTTGAAAGATCATGCTTCAAAGGAGATTGATGCTGAAAATGACACCCAAGGTTGTCCTCTGGCTGCTGTACACACTATACAGAAGCTTTTAACATATATCTATACACACAAATACATATGAACACATATGAAACATACAGAGTTTTTTTTAAATCTTTTTTTTTATTGAGAAAATGAGAAAAAAGAAAACAAGTTTCCACCTCCTCCCAGCCTCCCATTTCCCTCCCCCTCCTCCCACCCTTCTCCCCCTCCTCCCACCCTTCTCCCCCTGCCCCCACTCCTTTCCCCCTCCCTCTCCAGTCCAAAGAGCAGTCAGGGTTCCCTGCCCTGCTGAAACATACAGAGTTTTATATGGACATATTTTATTATACATGGACATATATCATGTATAATAACAATGACAGTAGGCAGGGAAATATGTGAATTTGCTATAAGTATACTTGTACATATTATAATTATGAAATCCTATATAAACTCCTACACATTTAAATAGAGACAAAAAATACAACTTATTATTATGAGAATGATAATCTTATATGTAAAGTTTCCGGCATTCATTAATGAATATTTTATTATAAAAACTGAAATGAAATAACTCTCCATAGTATTTAATAAATATTTTTAATTTGTTTTGCCTTCCACATCTTTCATAACTCTTCATTTCTTGTAACTGTGTAGATAGAACTTTTGTAAAAGTGAAAGGAAGTCGAAAAATATATCTGGATTTTAACATTAACACAATTCAATATAATATTTTTTCCACCGTGTGTATTTACTGACATCAACCCACTAAATCACAGTCACTAGCATTTGTGATATGAGTTTTCCTGTGCAATAAAAGCACACCTGTTTTAATTCATATTATATTAAGTAAAAGAAAGCCTTGAATCTTTTTATTCTACAAACTGAATTCATAGATTCTTACGCCAAAGTAAAACACTTTAAGTGGTTATTATTTTTTTGAACTTTAGAATGATAAAATTAGATAATGCTTGCAAAATTTGATGTGTAAAATACATTAATGAGTAAAAGTCTATCAAAGTAAATTTTCTTCCATATTCAATGACATGCTTATATTAGTCTATACTAAGTGGGAAATAACTGTTTCTGTACTTATGATAAATCTCAGAGGAATGTGTTCTATAACTATATGGTGTGGAAAGTCCTTCTGCATATTTGTTGCTTTTATTGGTTAATGAATAAAGACGCTGCTTTGGCCTGTGAAAGAGCAGAACAGAGCTAGGCAGAAAAACTAAAATGAATGCTGGGAGAAAGTATACAAAGTCGGTGAGAGGCCATGTAGCCACCAGAAGAGACAGATGCCAGAACTTTGCCTGGTAAGCCATGACCTTGTAGTGATACACAGATTAATAAAAAAAATGGGTTTATTTAAGACTTAAGAGCTAGCTAGAGATATGCTTAAGTGATTGGCCAAGCAGTGATTTAATTAGTATAGTTTCTGGCTGATTATTTCAGCTCTGGGCAGCCAGGAAAGGAACAAACAGCCTCTGCCTACAACTAGAATCACTCTTCAGTTGGAAAGATAAGGTAGTAACTACATACTGCAGAAGATACAGTGGCAGTAATTACTTGCACTATATTTCATATTCCCACGTGTTTAAGGCACAAAAGGTCTTGTTTAAAAGGTTGGTTAAAACACAATGATTCTGTGGAAAGCCAGCTGGGAGATTCACGGTGCTTACACCTTCTTCTGTGTGACCCAGAGGTGGCACCCTTTGTCTTCAATCCACTTTCTAATAGTTGACCAGATGGAAAGAGCCTTGAACTTTTTACTCAACTGCTGAGAAGCTGCCGGCACTTGACATTAATTATTCATTAGTAATTGGATTAACTTTTGTAGCCAACCAGAAGAAAAGTCCCAGTATGCTGACACAGCATATTTTTAGGGCCAGTAGCCCCTTTAGTGAACAACAACAAACACAATTTAAGTCATTGAAATTTGCCTCTCTGCAGTGGTGAAGTTATATGTCATTGCATGAAGTGTTTAATTATTATTTTTATGTAAGCTGAATGTGGTTATATTTATTCTTGCAAATTCAAAACTATACTTACAGTATGTGTGCTCAGATTGTCTATTGTCTAACATTTTTGCTTAGAGTTATACATATGTGTTTTGACCCTCGTGCCTTGTCTTGAGCTCTTCTTGATGTCCATCTTATTAAACTTATCTAAAATTTGTAAGTCTTAAATTTCTCAACTGAATTGTGAATACAAATATGTCTAGTATACAAAGAAGTATTAAAAAATATAAGTAATTATTTGTATAAATGTATTAAAGTCTGAGTACCACAGTTGGCATTTATTCAATGCTGAACAATTTATATTGCAATTTTGATTATGCCTTTTTGCTTCTAAAACTGACATTAGTCAGTAAAAGGTCTAACACAAATGAAGTCTAGGTTTAATGTATAGAGAGTAATGAGTGTATCTTCAAAGTATTTTCTTCATCAAAATATCAACCTCATTTTTATTTATTTTTTATTATTGGGAATGAACTGATGACTCTCTTTAAGAATAAAAGAAAAACACGTTTTGACTTTATTTTTGCTTCATCACTGTAATAGTCTGTGGTGATATACTGTACCTTTATGTCTTTGGTTAGCATAGAAAGAATTCTCAGAAAAAAAAAATGATAGTTCCAAAAGAATATATACTATCAAAACATATGCATACATATGCATATGTAGGCATTCTGTTTTCACAAAGAAATACATGACTGTGGCTGAAATATTATTTATAGCAATTTCTTGTTTGGAACTCACTAAATGTCATCCACATCTATATGTTAATTTTTAAGTAATTTGTGATATCTTTGAATCCAGTGTTAGGTTTGGCCAACTGCTCAGATTTCTTTTTATTGCTTTGAAATGACTGTTTGGTATGTGTCCATCCTCAAAGCTTGAGTTTTGTTGAAATATTTACCCACAGTTATATATTTTTATTTGAATTTTCTAAAACAAAAAATACATGTCTTCATTCTCCAGAAGTAAACCAACCTGCTTCATTTTAGGCACATTGACTTTTTCCTTTTAAGTTGTTGCCTTAATTGATAATTTATTTTGTTTGTTTTTCGAGGGGGGGCTATAAATAAATGATGGGATATTAATATAACTCAGAATATTTAGTTAATTATGTCATTTTTCCTATTAGTTAATATTCAGTTAAAGTTAGTATTACTCTAAAATAATATATAATAATCATATCTTATGTTTTATCCAGAAACATTGAATTTCCAGCATAGATATGGTTGATTATTATATAATATATTTATTTATTTACTTATTATCATTACTTTTTCATAAGGACTGAGATAAAATTTTATCTGAGCTGTAAAAAGGGTCATAGTCCTTGTCATTCATCTTCAGTGCCTCACAATGTTCTCAAAATATATTATTAAACTGAAAATCCATTTTAATGTGAGATAAAAAGAATGTCTGAATTGCATGCAATGACTTGGTAAGGCTGTTAACTAGTATTTTTACCTTACACATTCAGAGACTTCTGGTTTCCCACCTGCTTTCCCTTCCCTGGAGAAAACTATGGACAAAAGGCCAGGTCCTATTGTTGGTGCCTGGATTTGCTGCTCAGGTTTTGCTCATCTTGTATTAAGGGAGTTTCACAAATCAAACGTGATTGCAGTATGTTAGTCTTATAATTACTACTTTCTAACTCTATTCACCAGAGCCAACCACCCAGTGTTCATACTCACATCTCACCTACAAGGCAAGAAATTTGCATGTGGTTAATGGCAGCACTTTCAAAAAAGCAGTTAATAGTGAAGTTTAAAAAAAAAGCTACTTGGCATTTATTGTTCAAAGCACAAGAGAAAGGAATTAATATGGCTGTAATTTTCAATTCCAAAAGAATTTCTTCAGAGCTTAACATAGATTAATGTCCAAATGCCATTAAGTGTTTCTATACCACTCTGTTAAAAGAAGGGAAGTTGTTATTATGCAAACTGATGGAAGTTTTCTGCTGAAAACACAGGTCAGGTAACACTTTATGGTACAAAGAGGCAATCAGTGGTTTAAAACCACTGCTTTGTTACACGGCAGAAAAAAGAAAACGTTCTTGCCTGCCCACCAAGTGAAAATGTGGCCGACAGTTTGACAGTAGCACCCTCTACTTCTAGCTTCCTGAGAAAAACTGGTCACCGTGAATGGCTTTAATCTTTGTGAGGAGGGTAAAGGCCAGCTTAGAAAGCTGAACAAGCCATTCTTGTTTTAATAACAGCGATGGAAAGAAACAGAGAACTCATCAGCAGCCTAGCTATTAGCCATGAATAAGACCAATGGCAGCAAAGGGGCCACTCTGAAGCAGCTGTGGCAATTGTTAGCTCATTGCTTTGTAAGACTAAAGTGATAAAAGATGGCAGCAGGGAGACTCTGCAATTGGAAGGAGAAATGAGCTCTTTCCTAACAATAAGTGGAATCTTGACCTGAAAACGGCATTTGATTAATTTTCACTTTCCCGGTTTCCAGGCTTCAGATAACTTTTAGAGGTGTTATTCAGACTTTGACTTTTTTTTTTTCTGTTTTAATCCTTCAGTCTATTTTGTCATTTCCTTCATTAATTCTCAGTTCATTCTTTTATCCAAATGCCTAAATACTCTTGAAACTTGTGAAATTTGATATTAAAGATTTGATATTAGTATGTATGTGGTTAGGGTTGACTCTTCGGCAATGCACAAGCTTGCTCTTCCCTGAAGAAGATTGTCTTTTCCACTCCTAGCTTCTCTTGATTGTGTAGGGTTGAGGCCTCATAGGCTTTTTCTTTCAGTTTGTCACCATCACTGTTTTCATCCTTGTTCAGTTCATAAATAGGAGGTCATGTTTGTGAGATTTCATGGGTATAGCTCCTGATCTTAATAGGAGGCACAATCTCACAGCAAACTCCCTGATCTTTTGCCTCTTACACACTTTGTGTCCCCTCTCCTAATGTTCTCTGAGTGCTAACTAAGGGAATGCTTTGTATTGTATTCACTGAGATTCTGTTTTACAACTCTTCATAATGATTGGATGTGGTATTTTGTAGTGGTCTTCATGTGTAGCAAAGAGAAGTATTCTCAATGACTGTGGTAAATTTTGTCCTAGGTTTATTGAGTATCAACCTCAAACAAATCATATACAATGTAAGAATAAGCTAGAAAAATACATGCATAAAATAATAGTTGGCTTTATTTTCAAACCATATTCCCACAAGCATCTATCAATTTAATTAATTTTAAAATGCAGGTATATTTTGTTTAAAATAATTTTGAAAAAAATATTTAAGTGTAGGATTTATGCCCAGAAGTATATAGTTAACAACAACAACAACAAAAAAAAAAAAAAAACAAATCATGGGTATTTTTATATACCTTTTGTTTAATGTTGATTTTTCTGGACATTTTTTTGTCTTGCTTTTCTTTTGTTTGTGTGTTAATGTTTCCAATTTTGTGATTTTGTGGGCTTAGTTTATGTTTGTGTGTTGTATTTTCTAATTCTTTAAAAATATGTATTTTGTATTAGTTGTTTATTTGCCTGTTTGATTTCTAACGAAAAGAGAAAGAAAAAGTATGGCGTTGAGTAGGTAGGAAGCTAAGGAGAATCTGGGAGGAGTTGGTAGAAGAACCCCATGATAAGAACATAATATATGAAACTAAAACTTTTCAAAATGAAATTATTCCCGTGAATTGTTAATATACAGACACTAAAAAGCAAATGATAATTTTAAAAGAAAATAATAATGAACAAGATAAATACACATTTCCATGTTATTAATTAATATATTCATTATTTTTAACATATTTATGAATTCTTTTGTTCTTTTTCCTTTTTATTAATTTTTAACACTTTGATTGAAATATAATTGTACCACTATTTTCATACCTTTTCTTCTTCCAGTCACTCTAAAAATCTCCCTCAAACCCCACTTCTTCTCAAGTTGATATTTCTTTATTTATCATTATTACATACATGCATATAGCATGTATAGTGTTTATGTGTGTGCACAAATATATACAAAGACAACTTATTGAGTCAGTTTTTATTGTTGGTATGACTATGGTTTCAAGCCTGAGCCCTAGTCCCTATATAGGCAATCAGCCCTTGGATAGACTAATGTTCTTTCTCCTAGTAGTTGTTAAGTTGCCTGTGTTTTTTTTTTCTAGAGGCTATGAAACAGTGTTGTATTTACAAACTTGTCTATACAACACTTTTTGTAACTATTTCCAAAATAAGAGAAATCATATTGTGATTTCCATTGGTTATCTGAGTATTTAAAAAAGACAGAGAAAGAGGAAGAAAAGAAGGGAAGGCAGGAAGACAGGAAGGCAGGAAGGCATGCCGGCAGAAAGAAAAGAAGGAAGAAAGGAAAACAGAAAGGAAGAAACTCAGGCAAGAAAGAAGGGGTGGATTTAGGAAAAGATAATTATGTGCTGCTTAGATGACCCAGAAATTACAGGTCCTAGAATCCATATCTGAGGACCTAAGAGGGTAGCTGAGTCTACATCAGGAAGAAGACAATAGACAAAGCTTCTCCCAACTTCCACACAATTGCTATGAGATGTGCACCCCTTTGTATATACCCACATGAACAAAGAAACTAGCTAGCTAACTAAGTAAGTAAGGAAGTAACTAGCTTGATAACAAGTTAAATGATCATTAGGACAATGCAGAAATAGCACACAATCTAAGTGTTTTAAAGAAGACACTTGATTTTTATAGTCTTTCTTAAACAGAGATTCAGAACTAAGATAATACTACCCCAAAGTATCTTCTTTTGAAAATATGTGAGGACCTGAACTTTCCCACAAGCTAATGTGAATTTTGGGCATGAGAAAAACTCAAATTTACCATGTGCAACATAGCTACCAAGTAACAGATTCTCTAGTGTAACATATGTGTTTCCAGCACTTAAGAGGCATTGGCAGGAGGATTCCTGCTAACTGAAGGCCGGTGCACAACCTAGACTATGTAGTGAGTTTATAGTTAGCTTAGTATACTAGAGAATCTCAAAACTGAATAAAAACACTCTGAAATAAGGTTCTTTAAAAAAATAAAAAAAGTTTTAAAGAACTTTAGTACAGAGTACCTCTGCTGTATACTTGGCTGTTGAGCATGGAGGTGGATGGAGAAGGCATTCCTTATAGAATAGTCAAGAACAGGGCTAGGACAAACAGGGCTCAATCTACATCAGCATTGCATCACTTGCCTTGTCTTGTATTTCCATATTTCCATATTTCTACTCTGCTGTCCATTCCTTATCAGACATAAGGATAAAAGTAGAACAATTTTCCCTATTTTGCCATATTTTCATTTCAATGACTCCTATGCAATTTAAATTTTTGATTTGGTAAATTTGCCTTGTTTATCTCTTGATTTTTCTCTTGATATTTGAATATTGGCTGTTAATTTGGTGTGATTAAAAACATTTTCTGCTTTTCTGAAATAATACCTAAAACACAGTGATATTATGTTGATTACCTATAAAGATCTTTAAAGTATACCAGATGCATTGTAATCATTTTAAAACACCAAACACATCTGAGCCAAACTGTTAATGGAGGTTGCTTGCTCATTTTCTGGCCAGTCAGACCTGAAATAATTACACAGAATCTATATTATTTAAAATACTGCTTGGCCAATCACTTAAGCATATTGCTAGCGAGTTCTTACATCCTAAATCAACCCATTTATATTAATCTGCATATTTTCACATAGCTGTGGCTTACCAAGAAAAGTTCCAGTGTCTGTCTCCTCTGGCGGTTACTTTGCTTTCCTTTGGCTGTGCCTTCTTTCTCCCAGCATTCAGTTTAGTTTTCCCACCTAGCTCTACTCTGCCCTGTCACAGACCAAACCAGCTTCTTTATTCATTAACCAATAAAAATAACACATATACATAAGGACTTCCCATATCATCTCCCCTTTTATTTCTAAATAAAAAGAAACGTTTTAACTTTAACATAGTAAAATTACATATAACAAAACAGTTATCAACCAAGAATAACAGTTGCAATATTTAGTTCATTTACATTTGGCAAATTAGAGAAAATACTCTATCATCTATCCTATCTTTGTGAATCTAAAGTTTTATATCTAATCTGTCTTTTATCATAAATAATGAAAACTATAACTATCTATTCTTTTACCCCATCAAAGACTCCAGAGGGATATAATGTTACCTAAGCAAGCAGGAAATGCATTGTAAGCAACTTGCTTTCAAAACTCTAGAATTGACAAAACCTTTTTGCTGCCTGGACAGTCACCCAAAGAACTTCAGTATTTGGGACACCCATCTTCAGCCTACAGGTACCATAGTATCTGGTAGACCTTTTCATGAAGCAGAAAATTTGAAGATCTGTTCCACCTTGTAATGACAGAGCCCATCAGTCGCTTTCTTGTGTGTCCTTCAGAATGTCTGGCAGACTCTTTCATGAAACAGGAACCGTTAAGCAGTTCAGCTTCAGCTTTCATTTCTCTGTGAATCCCACATGTCCAGTTCATACAGCATAACATCAAGCAATCCAGGCAAGAGCAGTTTCTTGCCCAAATGGCTAACACACTCCATAAGGAGCCTTTTTGATGCCAATCATCCTATTGAAGTAGATTGGTGCTGCCAGGAGCAGATATGTCTCACTGTCAGGAAAAGGCCTAAATTTTTAAAACATTTTAAATGCCATATTCTCTAGTCTTTGAAAGGTCCGAAGAATAACTATTCATCTGAAATATCTCCGTACATCTAGAAAACATAACTAATATGCTTACAAGGTAGACTATTATAGATGACTATGTATTAACCTGTATTTCTTAATTATCCATTACATTTTTAAATGAGCTGCACAAACACAATATCTTAATCAAGAGGAGAAATAAACATATAACAAAATGACCCTAAATTTGTATCAATAAACTAAGATCCATTCCAATGTAAAGTATCCATTTATAGCATATATCCCTTTAAATCTAAATAAACAGTTATAAACAACCATTTAGACAATTTGGGCATTGTTGTCTTGACTACTTCCTGCTAACTGGGCGTGCTTTTAATCAGATCTGGCATGTGGTCCATCTCAGCCAGCAGTCCTGAAGCCATTATGGATGTTGGACCATTTGGGCCATGTTTCAGGGGGCTTTTTTTCTTCAAACCACATTAATTTGGAAGATATTCACAGGTTTTCATTCTGTGTAGAAACAGAAGCAGAACCTCTTTTCCAAATCAACATACCCTTAGACCCAAATTTTGAAATCACGGTACCTTATAATATATATGTTGGTTTAGCTTAGCATCCTGTACAATGAACTCTCTCTGTACTTAGCTCATTCACAGTCAAAAAATTGAAAAAAAAACACAATAATATACATAATCTAGACTCTCAGTGTATATTTCATCTTTATGTGGCCTATTTTTTACTCTATTACTTTTTCTGCAAGTTTAATATTTATTTTATTATCTTTACTTTTTTAATGTATGACTGTCTATATTCTTTTTTTTTTGTCTCAAGTCTACATATATTTATCCAACACTGTGATTCATTTAGAGGTCTCCTATATCTGAATTTGTCTTTATTGTGTATATATATATATATATATATATATATATATATATATATATATATCTGTAATTATTTTTTACCAAAAAACTTTTTTTAAAATGCTAAGATTACATGGTTAAGACAAACACTGTGGTCCAGCCTGCTTGCTCTACCCAGTCCAAAATGGCAAAGGCATGTTCACAGCCTCTGAGAGCCATTCTCTTCTCTCCAGATCCAGGGTCACAGCAGGTCTGTGTCACAATTAAGTATTTGTAACACGCTGCTCACAGACCCCATTTAAATGCTTGACCTCCTGAAAGAACCAGAATTTGTGCTGGCAAGATGAACCAGAAAGCAACTGTTTCCTATTCTGAGTCAGTAAGCCTTCTCTTAAAGGAGCTGCTCGGTGCCTGCTCACTGTCAACAAACAGAGCCTATCCAAAAAAAAATATATATATATTGCAGACCTATGTATAGTTATTCAAAGCAATCTTAGACATTATCTTAGGAAAATTGGTTAAATTATTGGACAGATTGCATCCAACAATCTAATGTTTCTAAATACTTACCACATAATAATATGCATTTGCTCTCAAAGTTAGATTTAAATATAGTTTGATATAATAAAATACCCACTAAAAATGTAAATTTTGGAGAAAAAATAGAAATATTTGCTTTTTCAAAAATTATTCAAAAGTAATAAAATGGTATAGCTTTTTTTGCCTAAGAAGTAAAAACATATACATTTCTAAGAGAAAGTATTGTTTTGATACATGTTTATACTATGAGTGATGGTATTGCTCACCTTCTGGTTTTTCCCAATTTTGTGATATTCTCCATAGTGTACACTGCTTCTATCTTTCTTATGGTCCCTTGTTTTTATAGTAAGTGAATAATGTTCAAAAAGAAATATCCTTCTATTCCACAGTTAAACATTTTTTTTTAATTATACAAAGATTTACAGAGTTCTTAGTGGAAAAAAAATGGATATTACATGCAAATATTTAATCTTCTAGAATCTGGATTTTTTTGAAACCATAGCAACCATGAGGAATAGTATCATGAAGTAGTAGAGGAAAAAGGCCATCTGTTCATGAAACAAAGAGGTTACATGCCAGATGCTGAAAATATACTATAATCACAGTACACAGGTACTAGATTAAAAGAAGCTGCAAGTCAAACTTGATATATAAGAGAAACTGGCTTTTATTTTTCTAGTTATTTTTAAAATATAGTAGAAGATATTCAGCAAAATTCTCATCTCATGTAAGGTCAAAAATTGCACAACAGAGAGAGATTTACTATGATTCTCATTGCAGATTTTCTGAAGCCATGATTTAAAAAAAAAAAAACGACCCAAGTGATACCATTATGCCCTTCTGACCTAAAACCTCCAAGACACACTACAGATATTGGGTACCCATTAGACACCTGTGTCTCTTGAGTATATACCCTGTCAACTTGGACAATGAAGTCCAAAATCATAGTATATAAGAACTTAAAACATTTCAGTTACTTTGTACTTATTAAAAGCCTAAACTGTATTTTGTGAATGTAAAGAGAAAAAGATGTAACATTAAAGTTAAATTAATGTATTTTAATCTTTTCATTTCATTAAATTATAGTTGCATGGCTCCCCATACTTTTCTCCTTTCTCTTACTCATACCCTGTACTTACAAATTAATGATGACTTTTTTAACATGTGTACATACACATTTGTGAGTGTGTGTGTGTGTGTGTGTACATATATATGTACAAACTTCTGATTCCTTTAGTGTTGCCTGTTTATAGTTGTAGGCTGCTTTTTCTTTACCTGGCTGCCCCGACTTCCGAAATAATCACAGAGAAACTAGATTATTTAAATCACTGCTTGGCCAATCACTTAAGCATATTGCTAGCTAGCTCTTATATCTTTGGTTAACCCATTTCTATTATTTTATATTTTACCATGAGATTCGTGGCCTACAGGCAGGGTTGAAACTCACAGCTTGCCTGCCCCCCTCCCCCAGTGGCTACGTGGCATATCCCTGACTCTGCCTACTCTCTGTATATATCTTTTCCAGCCTGGCTATATTATGCCCAAAGAAGCTTCTTTATTAATTAATCAATGAAAGCAACACATATACAGAAAGACTTCCTACACCATATGTGTGTATATATTTTTAGGACTGACCACTTGGTATTGGATGATCAATCCACGGGGAAGATTAATTCTCCTTCTCTCAGCAGTTGTAAATTGCTTATTACTCTTCACCTCAGGCTATGTCCCCCATGGAATTTCCCCATTACATTGAGATGCCGGATAGTGTTGGAATTGTTCAGATTTCTCAGCCATGTTGTTGAATTATAATGGTTACAACATCCCTGTCATCGCTAGAAGGCACAGTTTTACTGCAGCGTTTACAGTTCTCTGGATAACAGTCTTTTTGCTTCTTTTCTAAAATGTTACCTGAGCCTGAAGTACAGGAGTCACTCTTACAGCTGTATCATTTAGGGTGATGACCCCATGACCAGTTGCTCCTGGCATTTGACTGTTATAACGTTCTGTCATCACTTCATCCTGCAACAGAACAAAGTTTATTTGGTGAAGGATGAGGTCTACATTTAGTTCTGTGTGTAAGGATATGTGTGATAGTTATTCTTGTCAATCAGCAACCAATACATGGTTCTGTTTCTCCCAGAGCCAGGATCCACCAGTCTGGGAGTGAAGGGGAACAAAGGGGAATAGTTCCACTCATCACCACTAGGGACCCACTAGGAAAGATTTTGGTTCCTGTTCCCACAACCCTAAGAAGTTTTGGCTTAGAAGTTTTGATTTCAGAGAGGGCAAGTGCTCTTGCCAGAAGCCACGACAAACATTCCTTCAAACTGGAAGTTCAGACTTACCCCTGGTCACTTTGGACTTCTAATGCCCTTAAGCCAACAGGCTAAGAGAGATATAAGTGTGTCAGGAGGCATGGTAGATCAGGACTATCATGGTGAAATTGAATTGCATCTCCACAATGGAGGTAAGGAGAGGTATGTCTGTACCACAGCAGATCCTGTAGGGCATCTCTTGATGCTACTATGCCCTGTGATTAAAGTTAAAGGAAAACTACAAAAGCCTAATACAGACAGTGCTAAGGGCACAGACTCATCAGGAATGAAGGTATGTGTCACTCGAAGAATAAAACAGCCTTCCTTCTTCAATTCTCTTTATATAGACTTCCAGCAGATGGTGTAGCCCATATTAAAGGTGTGTCTTCCCACTTCACCACAAGACTGGATTAAAAGTGTGTTGTTATTGTGGTATATTATTTGTATTTTAGCAAATAAAGGTTGTACATGTTGTGTGCAGTTTCCCCTGAACATTTTCCACTGTTGACAAAAATAACAGATTAGAACATACATAAATAAAGGCACAAGTAAATATTTCAATTGTTCATAATTCTTTTCAGAAATTAAAAAAGAAAAATCAAAAGGCTAATTAATTTTGCATTGATGGCAACTTTAGGGAGAAGACGTGTGATGAGGCATCTGTTTCAAATAACAGCAATATGTTTTTCTGATGCAGAAAACGATTGGACATTGGGTCTGATCTTGACATACTTCAAACATACTTGCAAACATTTCTATTGTGTTCAACATTCAGGTCATAAATAAGAGAATGTGTCAGAAATTAAAGCTCCATTTCTAAAAACTGTATTAATATATTCCTTTTACAAGCCTGAGATATCAGAGAGTAATGAACAAATATATGAAAATATGCAATTCATAGAAGATATGACAAGAATTATCAAAATATATTTCTTATGAGATTATTCAATAGAAAATTCTAGATGCCTAGGAAATGTAGAAATAGAGAAAATAAAGATCAATGTATACTGTGTCAAGACTATATATATATATATATATATATATATATATATATATATATATATATATGGCAACTGTAAGAAAAATAAGATTAAATTTCACCAAGTAACTACTAAAGCATAAGAATATGGAGTCTTCCTTGCAATGTTTTCTCTGTAGGTTTTAAAAACCTCGGAATGTTGTTTTCATATCTTAACCCTACCTTTCTTAAAGAAGGTCCTCCAAAGATATGAAGGCTGCTTCATAAAGTGTGCTCCGTACCTGTTATACTGAAATGTTGCTCTTATTCAAGCATTTGCTGTATCAAGTCATAGTTGTTCATAGAGGAATTAATGTGTGGCTAGCAATCTGATGAAAAGAAGATAAGCACATTTTTACCCTTTTATTAATTTGGTATAAACAAACTATGTACTTGTTATGATGGCAAAATAGATTTAAAATAAATGAGTAGTTAAATAAGTAAATAAACTAGTATTGTAGAGCCAACAACAACAGCAAAAAAGCCCTGCAAAAATGGATTTCTGTTCCCCAAATAACTTTTTAAAATAGTTGTCAATGAAATTCAACATATCTTCAAGATAAATCCAGAGTTGTTATCTATTGCTTCTCAAAGTAGACCAGATGCTACTTTAAGAAATTAATGTTCTGAGTGATTTCCATATATTCTGTATGTATATATTTAAATATGAATATACATGACTATTAGTACACTTATAAGCACAAAAACATTGAATTTTTGGATTATTTTCTTTTCACTTTAATATGAAATTTTAGTAATTTCTGAAATAAAATGGTAGAGCATTTTAATTAAATAAAATGATCACTAATGAAATTCTAAATTCTCTTCATAACATATGAGAAAATTTTCCTCCCAGTTTTCATTATGGCTTGGATGTTACTTGTAGTTATAGGAACACAATCACAGAGTATCTTAAAGATAAAATACTGCAAGATTCAAGAGTGATCTTCATCTGTTTCAACAAGGCTGCTGGGAGCAATAGCTATTGAAGAGACAGAAAGTTATTCACATTCTGCCTTTTCTCATTTACTGTGAAAATAGCCCCACTGGTTGGTCAGCCTTTCTTCATGTAATACTGCTTACCTGATGACAATGTCTGCTCCCCCAACACCCCAGAAATCAAAAATCAAAATAATGCTGAGAAGTTTAATATGCTGGCACTAATTGGAATGCTTTATTTTATATTCTGTGTCTGAATGAAGAAAAAGAAATCACCTACTAGAGACTGCAGAATCGTGGAAAACAAACTTCCTCAAAATATGCAAAGCAAAGAACGCATCGAATTTTATAGTGTAGATTTATTGTGATAACTAAAATAAAGAGTGAGCTGGTAATTATTTATGCATATTATTTTACATGAACAAGTAAGATATATTAGTATAAATGTAATTACTAACATCCTATTTCCTTATTAGATTGAACTGAATTAGAAATTCTGAGAGTAAATGCCATATTTGTCTACACTTTCAGATATTTGACTCATTTATGGATATTAATAAATCTAATGTCATGTCCAGAGTTCAAGAGTCAAATAATATGTGACAAATAAATGTTCTCTCTGAGAGCTATGTTTTCCTGGTGGCAAGTCTCTGGGGTCACCAGGCAGTTTTCCATACTCAACATCACCACTCTCAGTCTGTGCCAGATAACCCTTATTCTATAGAGCTTCTTACTTATGAAATAAAATGTTCATTTTAAATATGGGAAAGAGAGCAAAGGTAAAACTACTACCCTTGCTTAATACACAAAACATATCAGATGCTTCCCAAATGGCTACAAGCCAAGAGTAATTACTAACTTGGAATGAATTTTATAGCAGATGAGATAGACAAGGTGTGGAAAGGTCCAGACGTACTTTAATATGACATCGAAGGTGGATTGGAGGAGACATACAGGAAGACATAAGGACCTAAAAGCTTAAATGTGCATATTGGAAAGATAAGGAAGTTTTATATAGAGAATATAAATTGCATAGCGGAAAGTAACTGGGGTTGTTTCCTATGATGAAAAGGGATTAAAAGTTTAAGTACACTAAAAAGAGCAGTTTAACTGTTAAAGGAGTCTTACACATTTAGTCCCAAAAAAGTGATAGGAAAGAAGTAGAAGTAGATTATATTGATATAAGTGAATATCAATACATAGGATCCAGTTAAGGAGTTAGTTAGTGAGCACAAATTGCCCCCCTATTTGTCATACTTTTCTTCGGAGAGTCTTAGTCCTTTACAAATATTGCTGCCCTGCCTGTGGGTGTAGGAATCCTGATCTCAGTATTTCAGTATTCTTATTCTCCTTGATAAATGGTAGTCTTTTTTTTTTCTCGATGCAGGGCTTGCTGTAGTTTTAGAGCCTGTCCTGGAACTAGCTCTTTTAGACCAGGCTGGCCTCAAACTCATACAGAGTGCTGAAATTAAAAGTGTTCACCACCACCACCCAGCTGATAAATGATAGTCTTGAAGAAGGTAACTGAATAGTTTTTAAGGGAGTTTTTATTTTTTAATATTGATTTCTGTGTACTTCATACTAGGTCATGGAGAAGCAGATTCTGTAGAGAGTTTTGAAAGTAAGGTGCTATGTAACAACCAACATCTGTAAAATTAAGGTAATGAAAATTGTTTAGAGGATGCAATCAAATTTTGTATAGACCTACCAAACCCTCAGAGTAAATTGTGAATCTGTCTGAAGAAAGAATTGCCAACGGGAGTATTCCACAGCAGACTGAGCAGAAAGAGTTCTGAATCTGAAAGTGTTCTGGCTTTGGTCTGCCTGCCACCTTTCCACATATAGCATTTATATTAAGATTATGTCTTAAATTTGGAATGCCTGAACAGAAGCCAGAAAATAATAACATTTTCTGACATAGTAAAGTCATATGATGTTAAAATAAATTCATTGAATCTATAAATTGCCTTTGGTAGAATTGCCATTTTTACTATGTTGATCCTCCCAATCCAAGAGCAAGGGATGTCCATCCATTTTTTGGTATCCTCATCAATTTCTTTCTTCAATGCCTTAAAGTTCTTGTCAAATAGAACTTTCACTTCCTTGGTTAGATTTACCCCAAGATATTTTATGCTGTTTGTGGCTATTGTGAATGGAGAAGCTTCTCTGATTTCCCTCTCTGCTTCCATATCCTTTGTGTATAAGAGGGCGACTGATTTTTTGGAGTTGATCTTGTATCCTGCCACATTACTAAAGCTGTTTATCAGCTGTAAAAGTTCTTTGGTGGAGTTTTGGGGGTCGCTTATGTAGGGTGGGCAGGAGAATTGACCCTAGAGGGGCTCCCAGGTGCCCAAGCTGAGGTCCCCAGTTAGTTCCTTGGGCAGCTGAGGATAGGGAACCTGAAATGACCCCATCCTAAGCGCAATACTGACGAATATCTTGCATAACATCCTAGAACTTTCATCTGGCGATGGATGGAGATAGAGACAGAGACCCACACTGGAGCAATGGACTGAGCTCCCAAGGTCCCAATGAGGAGCAGAAGGAGGGAGAACATGAGCAAAGAAGTCGGGACCACGAGGGGTGCACCCACCCACTGAGACAGTGGAGCTGATCTAGTGGGAGCTTACCAAGGCCAGCTGGACTATTACCAAAAAAAGCATGGGATAAAACTGAACTCTCTGATCATGACGAACAATGAGGGCTGATGAGACGCCAAGGACAATGGCACGCAGTTTTGATCCTATGCAATCTGCTGGCTTGGTGGGAGCCTAGCCAGTTTGGATGTTCACCTTCCCAGATATGGACGGAGGGGGAAGGACCTAGGACTTACCACAGGGCAGGGAACCCTGACTGCTCTTTGGACTGGAGAGGGAGGGGGGAGGAGTGGGGGGAAGGGGAGAGGGGTGGGAGGAGGGGGAGAAGAGTGGGAGGAGGGGGAGAAGAGTGGGAGGAGGGGGAGGGAAAGGGGAGGCTGGAAGGAGGTGGAAATTTGTTTTTTTTTTCTTTATTCTTTTATCAATAAAAAAAAAGAAAAAAAATTAAAATAAATTCAATTTGGTGGTCATAGCCACACTAATTATTGTGCTTATTTCTGTATTGTGAAGAGCAAGGTAACATCAACATGAAGTGGTTTCTACATTTGCGATCTAAAACTTTCTTTCTGTCCCTTAATAAGGGAAGATTTTCAGCACTCTCCTCATTCCCCTTTCTCAGTTGCAGACAAAAGTTATCCTTGAACAACTTGTCATTCAACTTCTAAGAAAACCCAAAAATTGCAGTCAGTCCCCAACTGTCTTCATACCTTCTGGTAAAATCTGGCAACATGCCTTTCCTTTACAGCATTATGGTGGCATATGTCTCAGTCTACTACAATGTTAATTATGATATGTCATGTACAGACAGCTTTTCAAACTAGCTTTTGAAAAAAAAGAATAAAAACAAATAAAAAAGCCCAACCAACCAACCAAACAGCCAAACAAAAACTAACATTTGTTTGTCAATTTTCATCCTCCTCTGTACTTTTTATTTATAGAGCTTAAAGAAACATATATATATATATATATATATATATATATATATATATATATATATATATAATATTTTCCATCAAAAGTTTGGACCATACCCATATCAGCAGCTTTGGTGATCATTTCAAAAACTGTTCTACAATGATGATGTGGGAGGTCGTCTTTATGTGCTGCTTTTATTAGTTAATGAATGAAGATGTTTTGGCCAATGGTTTAGCAGAGTAAAGCCAGCTGATAAATCTTAACTCAAGTATAGAAAGAGAGTAGGCATGGTCAAGGAGACGCCACATATCTGCCAAAGGAGAAAGACACAAATACCAGAATCTTTCTGGTATATCTCTCATAGGGTCCTCATTGTTGTCTAGGTTCTCTGGGATTATGATTTGTGGGCTGGTTTTCCTTGCGTTATGTTTAGAAACCACTTATGAGTGAGTACATGCAATAATTCTAATAATTTACTTTGCCAACTTTTCCTATGTGTCATGGGAAAATTCTAATTGCCTTAACTTTCCCTTCCTGATTATTATTCCCCACAGTTCTCTCTTTATGGGTTCGAGTCCAAAGATTTTCCCTATAATAGATTCTGCTTTTGTGGCTTTTCTCTGAGAAATCGAATTTGAGTTCTCTTCTTTTTTCATATTAATTAGCATTTGGGGTCTAATTGTAGCACTTTTCATTATTTCTTACAGAATACATGAGCACAAAAGAGATGTTTTGCTGTTGCTTTAATGTTGGTTAATATGCAGACATCTAATAACCACTCTCCAGTTTAAAAATATCACCCTCAAAGCTTCTGTCAGCTCATTGACATTGTCCAAAAAGAATTCATGAAATTCAAAGAAAGACTGTTTCAGATCTTAAGTCGAAACAGTTAATCTAAATTTTTTTATTGGATAAAACCAAAAAATTATCCAAGAATATAGTAAAGACTAACCTAAAAGAGAGGTCTTTTAAAAGTAGTTAAATAATATTGCTTTAGAAATTCTATGATATTTTAAGTAATAAGCCTGTATGAGTAACTTGTATTTTGAAATTTCAGTTTTAATAAAGTAAGATATTCTGAAACATTAACTATGTGATTTGCAATTGCATTATTTTTTAAAAAATATGCCTATATTTTTCCTTCCTCATTTTTAGTCTGTATTTCATTTATTTTATTCTGTGGTACCATTTTCATGACCTAGGATAAATTGTATCAAGAAGAGTAATTTTTGCTTAAAGAATATGACAATGCTTGAGAAAAGCAGAGCAGATCAAATAGAAGAAAATATTTCAGTTTTAATGAGATTAACTACAATCCAGTCTTTAAATTACATATATTCTAACAGTTTCTTTTGTCACATTGTACTTTTTAAAAAAATCATTCAGTGTGGCTTGAATATAAATAAATAAAGAGCTTCCAATATAGAAAAACTAATCACTACAAAGTTCCTCAAATTTAGCTGTGAATATTCTAGAAAAATCACTAAAATTGAGAACAAGACAAGGCTGCATACTCTCTTCATATCTATTCACCATAGTACTTGAAGTTTTAGCTAGAATAATAAGACAAAAAAATTAAGGAGACACAATTTGGAAAGGAAGAAATCAAACTTTGCTATTAGCAGATGATATGATAGTAAACATAAGTTACCCCCAAAATTCCAAGCAACCCAGGTTTTGCTAGAAAATGAGGAGATTCAAGAGGTCAGATTCAACAGTACAATTTATACAGAGATACAATAATTATAAATGTCTTGAGTTAAGATTTTAACAAGTATTGGTAAATACTTGTTATGCTATTAATTATGCTAACCATCATTTGTTGAAGATGTTTTTTTTTCAATTATGTAATTTTAGCTTCTTTATCAAACATCAGGTGTTTATATCTGTGTGGATTAATATCAGGCTCTTTGATTGGATTCCTTTGGTTTACCTGTCTGTTTTCATGCCAATACCAAGTTGTTTTCTTTACTGTGTTTCTATAATAGAGCTTGATGTCAGGGATAGTGATGCCACTGGAAGTTCCTTTATTGAAGTGGATTGTTTCAGCTATCTCGAGTTTTGTTTTGTTTTGTTTTTTTTGTTTTTTCCGTATGGAGGTGAGTATTGTTCTTTTGAGGACTGAAGAATTTTGTTGGGGGATTGCATTGAATCTGTAGATTTCTTTTGGTAGGACTGTCATTTTTTATTATGTTGTTCCTACCTATCCAAAAGCATGGGAGAGCTTTCCATTTTCTGACAGCTTTCACAATTTTAAGACTCAAGGACTTAAAGTTCTTGTTATACAGGTCTTTCACTCCTTTTATTAATGTTACCCCAAGAAATTTTGTTATCTGTGCCTATGGCAAATGATGATGTTCCTTTGTTGAAATAGGAGCAGCGGGGCTGAGTCCCTGGCACCCGGCTGCCCCCACGGCTAGCTTTACCTGAAATAATTACAAGAAAACTGTATTCTTTTAAACACCGCTTGGCCCATTTCTATCTAGCCTCTTCTAGGCTAGCTCTCACACCTGGACTAGCCCATTTCTAATAATCTGCTGTAGCCCATGAGCTGGCTTACCAGGAATGATCTTAACTTGCGTCTGCCTGGAGTGGGAGAATCATGGCCACTCACTGATTCAGCTTCTTTCTCCCAGTCTTCTGGTCTGTTTTCTCTGCCCACCTATGTTTTAACCTATGAGGGCCAAGCAGTTTCTTTATTGCTTAACCAATGAAATCAACAGATGGATATATGATACTCCCACATCAAGTTTCTTTTCATTTAATTTGATATTGGCTATCAGATTGTTGTATATGCTTAGATGTGTTACTTGTATCCCTGATTTTTCCAAGACCTTTATCCTTTATCATGAAGGTGTTGAAGAATGAGTGAAAAAAAATACTTTTAAATATAAATTGCTTTGGTCATGGTATTTTATCACAGAAACAGAAAAGTAACCAATAAACAGTGCTGAATACACTTGCCAAAGGATTGACCCCAGTGACTCTAGTTCAGGTGTCAAGATTCATAACATTCTAAATTGCAACTAACTAAAAATCAGCTATTTGAACATATGAATACATACATATGGTCATTTAATGTTCAAATCATGGTAGTAAGAGAGTGAGTTAACCTCAGTTTTAATTCCTAGCACCCACATGATGACTCAAAACCATTTATTACTCTAGTCCTAGCCTATTTGACAGTATTTTCTGGCCTTTATGGGCACTACCCTCAAGTGTTGCATGTACGCACAGCCAAGCACAATATGCATACTGATTAAATCAATCAACCAATCCATCGGTCAATCTAGCTTTTAAAGTAGATTCAATTTATGACATAATTTTGCACACAGACAATCATTTTGTGCATTTTATTTCTTTATGAAGAATGGGATCAAATGACTGTAGCAGTTAGGAAGAATAACAATATACAAGCTAAAATCCTAAGAAATCCCTTTGTGTAGTTCAGACTGAATCCACGTCTTGAGAAAAGATCTCCATCTGAGAAAAGAAGTCAGACAATCTACAGTATTCAGGCTGAGAGTAAGTTTTTGTTCAACTAAGATCTCCAAGAGTCTGGATGAAGTCATTCACAGTGTAGAAATTTCCTTTTATTAGATTATTGATTCAGAAATAATTTCATCATGAAACAATTCTATAGACACACCCATAAATATTAGTTAAACAACCCCAATTATCCTGGATTCAGCTAAGTTGTCTTCAAAATAGCCATTATGACCATCAATCACAATTGCAATCTTTTTAAAAATAGTCTTCACGGTCTAGAAGAAGTCACTGCCTCTAACTTCTAAGGATCATATTTATGCAAACAGGAGACCCGAAATAATTGTTACCAAAATGGTTTCACCCACTAGTTACTTAAATACGTAACTATTTTAAGGAATACGTATACATATTAGAATATATATCTATAATTTAATATATATCGGTAACATAATATATACATAATTTAAAAGGGTGGCATGATATGACTTACATCTTAACAGATATATTTTGGCTGTTGGGATATGAATATACTCATGTTGATCATCATTAAACTTGGAAGGTGAGTAAGAACAAGAAATAGCTTTATACTGGATTGCACGGTAAAAGAATTAATGAGAAAAATAGAGTTTGCATTGAGGCCTTACATAGTATGTAGGCACAGTAGTTATACGTGAGGAAACCATAGAGAAAAATTTTAAATTCCTTTTACATAACATTGAATTTAACGTAGAGGGTATTTTAAAAGTGAGAAGAGGATTGGAGTTGAATAAAATGTATTTTGATATATGTGTTAGATACCCAAATTGATATATTCATGAACTGCGTGTTATATTCATGAACTGCGTGTGCTAACAGGCACTCAGAGAAAAGACACCAGTTGGAAACACATGTACACACACAGAAAACTGTTTACCGACTTTCTTTCTATTATGCTCTACCAATTTGATAGCCTGAAAAGGATGATACTATTACCAGACTGAAATCATAAACTGTATTAATAGAGTAGGAACTGAGTAAAAGGTGTGTACCTCCTGCTGTCTGCTTCTTGACTTTGGATATGATGTAACTGGATCCCTCATGCTTTTGGAGATGTGATTTTGCTGTTTGGCTGGAATCTATATTGGATCAGTGAGCGAAATAAACCACCTTCTCCATAATTTGTTTTCTGAAACATTTCATTACAACAGAAAAAATAATAAAAAAGAAACTAAGATATTAGGACATTAGGGACCTTAATACTCTGGGATTTGGTGGCCTGGTAATTGGTTGAAAGTTACTGAGGAGGTATAATAACCTTAAGAATGATACAATCAATGTAATAATTATAAATTTATGTAACTATAGTTAAATAGGTTTGGTAACAAGGTCACACACTATTTCTTGGAAGTATGAAAAAAATGTTTCTTCATAGCTAGTACTGGGAACTTAATCTTAAGTGTAGTGGGTCTCTCAGCAGGCACTCAGTGTATAAAAAGTGAAATTAACAGATTAATGTTACATGACATATAAGCAAAAGTTGAATAATAGCACATTTTTAAAGAAATATTTCTAGATATTTGTGGATAATTATTCTCATAATAGTTTTCTGTGACTACATTGAGAATGTTCTGTCTGTAAGGACAATAATGAGAAATTCCCTTAGAAGTACATGGCAATCAATAACATTTTACCTATGTTCAGAGATGATATGGAATGCATTGATTTCTCACTTTAATTAAAAGTATGTAAAGTATTAGAAATCAAGAACTTATTTATTAAGGAAACTGATTTAATTTGACTTCAGTAATGTCATCCCATAAGAAAAAGATAAAATCATTTAATTGCTTCCTATTAATGAAATGAACATGTTTCTGATTAGCCAAAGAAATGCCCAGCATGCCATGTGCACACAAATCCACAATCTCAGCAGGAATCATAGACATGAAGATAATTTCTAAACAACCTACATAATAACTTCCTCAAGTATAGATCTAGATTTGAATATAAATTACTCTTTCAGTATTTCATTATATACAACACACACACACATACACACAAACACACACACACACATATATATATAGTGCACTTCGATAATATTTCTCCTTTACCCTCTTTATGTCTCATTGAGACCATCTCCCCAAAAGTAACCCTCCTATTTTTTATGCCTCCTTTTTTATTTTAAATTTGTGGCACACTACATTAATTATGGTTGCATACAGGAATGTTGGTCAGTGGTGTTATTTACTTAAGGAATTCATAGTTCTATCCTTTCCAAGATGAAATAGTGATGATCATATCTTTTATAGATCTTATTCTGATAATCACATCATGGATAAAACAATACTGTCATGCCTAAAAAAAGAGCTTTTCAGAGTAGTCTCAATTTTCTGACCCTTTCTTCCCACCACTTCTGTGATCTTCTGCCTTGAAATGACCATGCTATCTTTTCTTTTAGACTTTTTAAGATCTGAATGTAGTTTGCTTGAAACTGAAAGTATTCACTCAAGACAACACACAATGGTCTTCACCTTACTCCACTGACTGGTCATTATAGATAGGATGATTGTAGGAATTAATGTGTAATATAAACATACTGACAATAAATGAGAACAGCTGTGAGATATAATTCTAGATAACAAGGTAAAATTGGGATTTTCGCAGTCAACCATTGCAATTATGATCTAAGGAACTATCACAATTACCATCTTATGTATTTTTCACATGCATTTATTTTCTTCCCTATCCCCACCCCACCCCTCATCCATTCCTCAGAGAGGGTAAGGGACATTACTTTGGGAAAGCTCTAAGGCCCTCCCTACCATATCTAGGCTGAGCATGGTATCCATCCAAAAAGAATCGGTTCCCAACAAACCAGTACAAACAGTAGAGATAAATCCTGGTGCCACGGGCAGAAATTTGTTTTGTGGTCTTACCTATGATTATGCAAAATTTAATGTTTAAATGATATTATAATACCTAAAGGAGATAGGACATCAATTTTTGTCAACTTACTTGAATATCAAAAAATATTTCAAAGAATTCTTATTTAACATTTTCAGTGTCCTCGGGTCTTCTCTTTATAGACTTAGTTATTTGTTGAGAGCGTAAAACTCTAAATTGGTGGAAGAAGTCTAGGCCATTTAAATCCCCTTCTCTCTGGCTTTTGAAGATATAGAAAGTACAATTCCTTCAAATTCTATATTTAATTATAAACCGTTCATGCTATAGTTATTTTTGGTGACTGAAAAAAATCCATTCTCAATAAGTATTATTTTAATGGCATCTGCTGAAATTCTGATCTGGACTGTCCCTTGAAAGCCTAGGTAATATTAGTTTAGTATTATTTTAATGGCATCTGCTGAAATTCAGATCTGGACTGCCCCTTGCAAGCCTAGGTAATATTAGTTTATTCCCCAGTCTGTGTGTTAGGTTATGGGATGTTTAGGAAATGGGCTATAGATGAAGGAATTTCTATCAGTGAGGATACAACTTTGTAAAAGATATTAGGAGCCAGAACTTACTTTTCCATGCCTTTCTTTGCACCCAGCAGAAACGATATGAGCAATATCGCCCGCTGTCCCCCTAGCCATATGTACTTCCTTATTACAGGACCAAAGTCAATGGGATAAAGTGACTATGACCTGAAAAATTTGAAACTCTGAGAAAAATAATATTTTCTCCTTGTAAATTGATCATATGGTATGTTTTGTCCCGGGCTCACACATTAATTAACATGGCATCCACATACAAGATATAGCACCGTACAAATTGACTATGTTATATCTTATTCTAGTAAAAGCAAATGTATAGTTAGTTCAGATGTGCTGTAAAAGTTCCAGAAATCCTTATGGACAAAGATGGAATGGAAAGTAAGTCAATAGCCACGCAGTCATTTAGGGCAGTTGTATAACAGTGTTAGGGTAGAAAAAAGTCTAAGAAATCAGTATAGCTAGATACGAATGAGAAAAGAAAAGGACAAGAGATAACATTCCAGATTGTGCAGTGTTCCAGGCTCTGAAGGCCTTTGGCTAATGTGAGAGAACTGTAGAGTGCTGTGAGAAGCCTGTCTTTCCAATAAGTACTTACTTCAATTGCATTCTCTTTATTTTTGAGTGCATGGTAACTATGTACTTTTTTCCTCAGCTTGATCATTTACCAATAGTAGGGAATCAATGACACATTAACTGAATGATATATCTATCAGATATGTTTCTTTATTTGGTAATGCTAGACATTTAAACATTGACTTACCAACTCTAACTGTATTCCTAAAAACAGATTGGGTGAACATAAACTGTTCTGAGTACTGTTTGTAGTGGATTTCAATCTTCAGCTCGTTTCCCGTATAGAACACTCTTTTAAGAACTAAGCATACTTTAATTCCAATGCAGTTTTTTTTTCTGAATTAAGAACTTTTAAGTTAGCTGTTATGAACTTCAAGTGATATATTTGCTTCTAGACATTCTAACATCACAAATATGTCATTTAGAAACATTTGGGGGAGTATAAAATTAAACAAATCTATTTTTACATGTCCTATTGTTACTATGAGAATATGAGTCTGAAGCTTGATAACACAAATCTATTTGAAAATTTTAACAGTTTTAATTTTGGTATTTTAATTGAAAAATTAGACAAAAAGGCAAGAAGCATTTCTTTCTGCAGATAAAAATGATAAAATATAAAAAAATAGTCTTTGTGATCAGTTCCAAGGCCAGTTCTGAAGACACAGTCTGTCACATTTTTACCCCGAACAAAAATTTCTGTAATAGGTACCATTTTCATTTGTTTCTTTCTTAATTATATCATATATGTATAGCTACTAAATTGATAGTAAATAATATCTTCCATGTTTTAGCAAATTTTATTAAAGTCATACTCAGACTAGAAATAAACACCAAGGTCATTGGTGTTACAGCAGTGAATGAAACCGACAGAAATCATTGTGTTGACATACATTAAATTCTGCTGGAAGAAGAAAGATCAAACTAACAAAATATGTGAATGGCTTTAATAATAAGGATATCATGCTTTAAGTTACAGTTAAATATGGAATATTATTAAAGATTGGTACACAAATTATTTGTTGTCTAGATATCCCTAAAATACTGAACTTTTCACTAGAAAAATGGTTTCAGACTTTTTTCAACCTATACCCACTTGCACAGAGCCTGAAGAGAATCTTCCATGGTATAGATCTCCTCATAGATACAGTCCATTAGCGGAGTAAGAAGCAGTGATCAGAAGAAGGACGCCACGTGTAAAGGCACTTTCCTTAACTTACTGTTACCTGATGTCACGAAAAGTTGATTTCTCTCCCTAAGAAATCATCTGTGGAGAAGACATTTATTTGGTATTTATTGGAAATTTTCTTCAAAAATTGAAAAAATCCAAAAAAAAAATTGAAAAAAATCCATCTGAGCTCAAATTTTCAAAGAAGAAAATTATACTTAATACTTGATGTTTGCTCATAAAGTGGAATTTATATGTATGGCCCAGTGTTGGACAAGGTTTACTGAGAGAAAGACCAAAAAGAATTCCAATAGCTCTATATGATGGAACTAATACTTAGGTAGTCATTATTGCTGGTTAAAAGATAGATAACTCCGGGGGCTGGAGAGATGGCTCAGAGTTTAAGCCAGAGGTCCTGAGTTCAATTCCCAGTGACCACATGGTGGCTCACAACCATCTGTACTGAAATCTGGTGTCCTCCTCTGGCGTGCGGGCATACATCGACGCAGAATGTTGTATACATAATAAATAAATCTTTTTTTTTAAAAAAAGATAATTCCAAGAAGTTCTGAGTTTGTACTTAAGAAACATCTAAAGTGCCTTACAAATAAATTTAAGTCGGAAACTTAGAATGTTTCTTCCTTTTACTGCTCACAGTCTTATATTTATTTCTCTAAAACAGAAAAATAGATTATTGATCGGTCTCAAGCCTTAATTTCAGATGAGTAAATTGGGATTTGCAAGACTAATTGATTTGTCTCTGGCTAAATCAAAGATTGTCATTATTGAGTTTGATGAAGTAACTGGCAGTTTTCCACCTGAATTCTCTGTGAACACTTTGTCTATCTCCTATAAGATCTACAGAATATAGAGTGAAATAATCATCTTCATGTTTAACTGAGTCTGGCAGAATACCTTGGATTAAAATGCATTTTTATTACACTCACTAAATAAATAAACATATAAATTTTAATTTTAATTAAAGTTTTCAGATTGAACATTTTTTTAGTTCTGTAAAGTAGAATGGATTTAATCTTCTCAAGAAGGTGATTTATTTCCTAATACACTTAGTTGCTGATAACCACTCCTTCATGCATTTTATTTACAAGCTTGCTTTTATCTTCAATTATCCTCTTCATTGAAAAATAATTATCATATAATTATCTTATCTTTACTCATAACATCTTAATACATACTACAATAAAATAAATCTAATATATATATATATATCAAAATAATAAGTACTCTCAATCCCTTTATGCCATCCGTTAGTGCAGAATACCCTCCATATTGTTATTGAAAGCTATTCTTTCCAATTCTTATATCACATAATCCATTCAACATGAAGTTTGCATTCAAATACCATAAGCTATGAGGAGTATTTATAAAATGCTATTCAAGTAACTGCTAGTGATTATTTGACTGAATAATGCACCACATAATTTGTAGAAAAATATTTAAATTTGAAAGTAGATTCTAATTTGGTATTTAATTAGTTAAGATTTGGTTTTCCTAGAATAAATAAGTTTTTAAATTTAAATTTTAGAAATTTAATTTAGAAATATCTGCAATATGGTTCTGACTGTGAAGCCTAGATTATAATTTCATTAATTTTGACTATATTTCCAGAACTAGTGTGTAGAACTTATTTAATAATTATATAAATTTTACATATATATTTAAAATACAAAGGACTATACTTTGATTCAAAGCTTAAAATAAAGCACTCCTAAGTTTGAGTCGAATATTGAATCATTTTGGTTCCTAAACCATTTCAAGAAAATTTTGCAAGCCACTTAGATGTTATATGAAAAAGAATGGTAAAAAATACTTTTGATTGCTTGTAATTTTTGTAGGTCTATGTGACCCACTGAACAACTCTGTAAGTACCCATTCCTGGTACTGTAATTTTTATTTGCTAGCGTGAGTATAGTTTGGTGTGTCCTGTTATTGTAATATACCCCCATTGAAGTTCTTATTAGATGTATATCTGTATATTTAAGGAAGCTTTCATGTGAATTTTTCTAAAGATTTTGTGTGTTAATTATTTGACTCCATATTTCCTCCTTTAACTTTCCCGACCATGCCCTACTCCATTTAGTTTCTTCTCAATTCTTTATATAGGTTTATTCTATTTCTTCTCCATTGGAAATCCTTATTTCAGTGGTGCCATATTAAATTCCTGAACACTGTGCTTATTCAAGTTGAAACATACATATCTTAAAGTTCAAAGTTAATATCCTGATATGGGAGAAATTTTGGGAATATCAATACTCTCAGCTACTCTCCAGATTTTGAAAGTTTGACCCTATTGTAGAAGACACAACATATTTCACTGACGAACATGGAGAAATCAGAATAATACTTAATGGAAACTTCATTCCTATTGACAAATTGTCATTGTGTTTGGAGGTATTATGCGAGTTGACAGAAGAGAAGATCAATTCTCTTTATCACTCAGCTATGAACAACAACCACTGGCTTAACCAGTTTTGTGCACTGGTGCAACGGCATGGATCTTATAGGAGTAACCGACCATTTTCTAATTGTACCTAAGAGCTGTTTTGTGAGAGAGAACTCCTAGCAGTAACTGTAAAAATAGGCCAAGAACCTGTGCCATAGTTATGCTACAAGCACTAAGGGACATACCATGTTTTTACTATGCTAAATGGACATGGTTTTAAAATAATTCTTAAGTATTTACTGCTTTACAAACACAGTAGAGTTTCAGTCATAATCCAAGAAGAATGTTGATGGCAATTAACAGAGAAAAAACCCCCAAATCTGATCAACATGCAGAGACATGTAGATTACCCAGGACTACATTGTGCAAGCGTATCAGATCCCCCCCACACCCCTAAGGCTCAGAGATCTTAGTGGAAGGGATGTGGCAAGACTGCAAAAACCAGAGCTAGTTGATAACATTAATGAAACTATGTTCTTCAGCTACAACATGCAGCAACACAGTATGCAGCAAGAATGACAGCATGTTTACGACCCATGACAGCTGCTGCCAGACAAGATGCCAGCATAGAAGATTGAGGGCATATTAAATCCCATAACTAGATGAGGAGCTATTTACATTTACTAGATGCTGAAAGTGGAAGCGTTATTTTGCTTTAAGAATATGACCCCTGGTAGGCCAAAACTCTACCAAGGCAGGGTCTGCTTTCATAGGAGACATAATATGGGCTTAATTTAAAAATGAAGTATAAAGAAAAATCATGTTTATGAGCATATTTATATATGCTGTGAAGTTCTGTCCACTAACTGTAGCATGTTTGCTTTTTTGTTGAATTCCCAGTTGAGATTATGCACACAATACTTTAATGTATTCTAACCATTCACATTTCCTCTCATAGCCGAGGAAATTCCCCTGAGATCGTGAGTCAGTTCAAGAGCAGGTGAAGAAGGCTGTGAAACAGAATGTTCTTCTTCAAGTAGATATATGAGCAATTTACAGTTTCTAGGCTGGGAGAAACATTTTTATTGATGCATATCACCTGCAAGCTGCTCATGCTTTTGTAGGCCAATGCCCACAACCATATAAATACTTACTAGTAAAGGCATTGCTATCGCTTCACCAAACTAGACAAGAGGAGAAACATTCTATGGGTCTGTCACTAGTGTCCATTCCTGGGTAAGAATATTTCTATTCCTATCACCTCTCCAGAAAAGTCAATGCTACAAGTCCTAAGAATAACTATTGGCAATATTTGTACTTAGGAGTCAAGAAATGTGTATCAGAAGTAAATTTAGTGAAAAAAGCAATTCTCAGTAACAAGGAGAGGGATTCGTGGGGAAATGATAGAAAAACTAAGAGCAACCATAATGTTTTCTTCACCCAAACTCTCTAAACCCCTACCCAATTAGGATGTGTGTGCATGTGTGTGTGTTTTTGTGTGTGTGAGTGTGTGCTATATATCAATGAGGACTATTTTCCTTCTTCTAAGTACATATTCCAGTCTTAACCTATTCTCTCTTCTTTCTCTGAATTTTAGTCTCATCATTGTAGTACTCTGTAAATACCTCTCTTAATTTCTTATTGAACTACCTTGTTTTGTCACCTTTGTTGCATGTTAAATGAAATGCCTGGAAACCATCCCTTGTAAGATAGATAATGGATACTTTAGATTGTGTGTCGTCCAGCCTGACTTACAATTACTCAGTTTTCTCAATGAGGCATGAACACAGCCATAGACCTTGTATCAATAAATTAGCTGAGTTCATTAAAATGTCACTTGCAAATCAGGAGGATAGCCTGTATTCCCCATGTATTGGATTCTGTACATTTCTAATGGAAAGGAATTTTTTTTCTCTACTGACTTATTTTTAACTATAATAATGTGTACTCAAGTATGAACCATTACTAAATTTATCTTTTACAAAAGGCACATGGCTATCAGATATCTGATAGTTTAAAAAAACTTGACTCAAGCTTAAAAATAAAATTCTGATACCACCATAATTTTGCTATAATCTTGATAAGCAAAAATACATAAAACTTGATAAATCAACTTTAAATTCGGAATTTTTGTTTAGTTATGGTATCAGAAATCATTGCAAATAGTTTGGTGTTGTTCAATGATAGCATGCTTTCTTGATGGGTGCCAGATCGCAACTGCAATTTTCAGTTCAGAGACAATACAGAGATGATGATGTAGAAAAAAATCCTTCTTTAGTTATTGTTCCTCCATTATCTTTTTAAAGGACATGGTTCACCATTCTTCATAAATATCAATTTAATCCAGAAAGATACATTAAGGAAGGTGATTCTGGAAGAATTTTAGCAAATGCAGGATTTTTATATGCACTTATGTATAAATGCTCTCTATCTCTTTCTCTGTCCCTCTCTCTACCCCTCTCTCTCTCTTTCACACACACATACACACACACACACACACTAACACATATACACACAAACACATAATCCAAAACATGGTGGTGGTTGGAGTCTTTTAAAGTTTCTGGTACCCAGAACAGAAGTGTTACATGAGTTTGTGATGTCTTTGAGGTTCAACACCATTGATTGCATAATTTTCTCACACTGTAAGAAAATATAAAACCATGGATAAGACAGGGTTAATTGTAAATGTACAGCATGGGACAGCAAACCCTTTTTCTGAGGTCTAGTTCCACGAATGAGTAAGCCCTTGTATCTCAATAGGAAGTTTATTTTTGTCTACAAATATAATAAACATAACATAGCTTTTCCACTAGACTGGTGAAAAGCCAGTTTTTATGGACTTTTTGTCCTTATATAATAGATAAGATAGAGCTAACAGTCCTGAGAATTATATCAGTGTCAAGAAAGGAAACAATTTCAAACTAATCTGGCAAAATTGTTTCTTCAGGCTCTTATGCAGTTTCCCATTTTCTTGGCCAGGCACCTTGGAGGAGTCATGTAATCCTTCTGCATTGAAATCTAGACACCAAAGGAATCAAATAATCTAAATAAGTGAATAGAGAACTGTTGTTAAACAAATATTCAATAAATTATCATGTCTTGCTATTTTCATTTCTATCCATTTGAGCTATCATGTAATTCTCTCCATGATTGAACTTGCTATTTTGCTATGTGTTTCTGGGATATATGCAGTGATTTTGTATGCTTTACATAAACAGTACTTTAAGAAAACGAATGTGCATACTGTTATCAATTTGTGATTCAAAAATAAACACTCTGGCAGCATAGATGTTCATCTGAAGTCCTTCAATAGCACGATGAAATTTAAGATGTTTAAAGATAGAAAGCCTGTGCTTCTCCCATCTTCTGGCTAACTTTTCCAGTTCATCTGAACTTTCCTCATACTAAATATTTACCAGTCATTTATTCCTTTGAACATTCATCACAGTTTTTTATATTCCCTTGAGAATACTTCTTGTCTTCATGGTAAACTTGTACACATTATTCTAGTGCATGATGCTATTGCTGCTAGTGTATGTTGAGAGTACACTTTGAAATATGCCATTGATGAAATACAGTCACAGTTCTCTGTGGACTTTAGGACTTTGGAGACCCATCTTATTCTCCTAGATATAAGCAGTATTGTGAAGAAGAATTACTGTTTAATCCTTGAAAACCTTAATTTCTACTCCTTGTCTAAAAAAAAATAAAAACCCTCAATTCTCTGATGGGTGAGATTTGCTAATACATGGCCAAATATTATCTTAAAAATCCTCAAAAACTCTTTTATTATTACATAGCACTCAGTAGTGTCCTTGTAGGCATGGTTTTACTCTGTTCAACTGTGTTTTACCTGATATAGGAGAGGGATTCATTATAAAATCTCTGAGGTCTTAATAAATTTCCCAAGAGTGCATGTTTGAACATTTATCACCTAGAACTCAATTTTATCTCTAAAGAAATTTTCTGGGAAAACCTCAGTATGAAACACTGATTTATTTTACTGTAAAAAATTGCACATAAGGAACTTTATTTTCTTTAAATTATTGCTTACAAACTGGTCTGTCTTTTCTTAAGCTTATCTCGACTTTCATCCATTTATCATACAAAGTATAAACAGACAAACACATAAGAAAGGGTTCATTCTATGTTCTTCCAAAATCATTTAGCCAGCGGCAGAGGGCAATCCTTAGATTCCAATGTATTACCCGTGAGAGTATCCTTTCCACCACGGAGTCATTCCGTTTTTCTATTCTTTTTTCCAGTTTATGTTTATTCACTGGCCTGTTCGACTACCCTCTCTCAGTATTCATTCTCTTTTCCTCTCTTTATATTTCCTAAAAGTTTTAACTTCACAGATTTATGTGTGAGTTAAAACTAGCAACCCCAAATTTAGGAGGCATTTGCTGTACAAGCTGTTTTCACTAGGTAACAATTCAGTCAATACTTAGTTGTAAAACAACTCAGACCAAAAAGTTCTTGACAGCTTTGGTGTTATCTAAGTGGCTCCATTGTTGTTTATACCTTAGCTGATTCTATTGCATATGGAAATTCACATTGAGTTAAAACTTCAGCTGAACTTGACACTCTTAACGGTGTCATATGCTCGCTCAGTCTTTGATGGTAAGTGTCTACTGGAAGGGCCTAATTCTTTCAGGAGGCTTAGGATATCTTACCAAGAGGTTGGTCTCCCTCACCTGTACTTACTTTATTTTATTGAAGATATTTTTCATGTACTCTATCAGACATAGTTTCTCCTCCCTCATCTCTGATCATATTCACCCCACCTCCCTTCCACTCTCATTCCATTCGACACCTCTTTCTCTGTTTTGAAACAAACAAATCTGCAAAAATAAAACAGAATAAATTAGACAATCAAGAATAAAAAGGAAAATCATGAGTAACACATACATATACGGAGTCATAGATATATAGTTATTCACAGGGACACACACAAAACCCATAAAAGCACAAAATTAGAAACCAAGATATATAAACAAACAAAAAACAGTAAAATAAAAATGCCCAAAGAAAACATTGAGAAAGAAAAAGCTACAAACATATTAGTTTTATGTTGACCATTGACTTCTGAGATATGAAGCCTCCCTCAAATGACATCCTTAGGGAAGAATTCCAAGAGGAAGGAAAGAGACTGTGAAGGCTCTATTGCCGGTACCCTGAAAACTGTAACAGTCACTCACTTCTAACATAGCTTATTATATAAAATACATCTCAAAGATACCCCCAAAATTAGGAAATTGAGTTGGAGGGGAAATAGACTGGTCCCCCCTGGCAACCAGGAACAAAGTTATAATTATATGAAGCCTGTTGTAGTAGGAATATCATACTTTCCCACGATAGCAATCTGCCACAAACCACCTTAACTAAAATTAGTTTTTCTTAGGAAAAAATGTTTAGTGAAAAATTGACAAAAAGGCAGCAGTTTTGCACAGTTTTGAGACAAATTCAACTACAACCTAAAAGAAATTTTTAATCATGTAGGCTGATGGTGTCTTCCCAAACACCACACTTTCCTAAAACATGATGTGCATATAAATTGCCTGTGTTTTGGTATAATACATAGAGTTTTGGTGTGCTTGTTTACAGAGACATGATTACACAAACCAGCTAAATGGCATCTCACGGTTACCTCTGTGTGTGATAATAACACTAATTCTCTTAGCAGATGTCCAGCATGTGTTGATTACAGATAGCTTATTTATCTGCAACAGATTAGCACTAAACCTAGCTTTATTATCCTTTTGTTTGTTTGTTTTCTAAGCTTGATGACACATTATTCATCCAATTATTTTTCCTTTTATACCAAAGTAGCATAACAAATTAAAGGATTTCATTTCAATTTTTATTTCAATTTATATGTATGTGGTGTGCCTGAGTATACACACACACACACCATGTGAGTGCAGTGTACATCAAGGCCTGAAGAGGGCAAATGATTCTCTGGAAGCAGAGTTAGAGGGAACCATGACCATCTGATGTGGGTGCTTAGGGTTGAATTTGCTTCCTCAAAAAGCACAGTAAATGCTTTTAAGCACTGAGACATCCCTCTAGTATCTCAAAAGGTCTTATCAAATGACAAACTCTGAAGAAATTTCCATAGTCAATTACTTTTTATAATGAGTGAAGTTCTGATTGTAACTTATACTTCTCCTTTTAAATGATGCAATATTAGGAAATGTTCAACAACTACACTTGCAGACATAATGAAAAAATGCACAAAGAATATTTTCTAAGATAAATGGTTTTATTCTGAAAATGAGAACATTTGATACTTTTTTTTTTATCAAGATTCTTGGCAAGTCAGGGGAACAATAAAAGCAAATAGACACCAGAATGTTCTGATCAGAGCTTTATGGAGATCTGTTGATATGCAGAACTGGAGTTAAATTGTTCTTTGGAAGAGACCCTTTCTTTTGCATGAGCAATAAAAGGCATTGCTTAGACTGAAGCAATAAATGGGCAAAGCAAACTATATTCATGATGTCCGTGATTATGTCATACAAAGCATAAAATCTCCCTAACCTTAAGCTTGACAGCGTAGTCAAAATGGAACACTAAAAAGATTAAAGTTCTTGTACTAACTAGTTGTTAACAGATCTAGAGCAAGTTTCCTATCTTCTCTCTACTTCTGAGTTTATTCCTCTCAAGACCATGTCTGTCAATGAGTTTCAGTAACCCTAGGGTCATAGTATGTATGTTTTTTTTTTTTGATCTCTTCGTAATCTTCACAAACTTTCTTAGTAGGGCAATTTTAACAAACAAACACACAAAAGATGTACATTTTCATTGTACACAAAGTTCCTAAACCCCAGGAGCCTATAAAAAGAGTTGTGGGAATATGGAATATTATATGTCTTAAAGGGAGAATTTTAATAAATGTAAGTAATATCCATATGAGAGAGACTCATGTTCTCCAAAAGCACCTTGTAGCATGATTAATAAAAATCCAGAGACAGAACCTGGGGTTCAACCTGAAGGTCAGAAAAGCAAAACAACCAACCACTTGCTCTTACCTCTACCTCAGTCCAAAATGGCGATCCTGTCTCCAGGAATCTCAGAATGAAGCTGTGTCTGAGAGCTGTCTCCTCCCATCTTTTGTTTCTCTCTAGGGCTGGTATTAAAGTCTTGCACCACTACAGCCCAGTTTTTATGGCAAACTGGTTTGGCTTCTAGGATTAAAGGTGTGTGTCACCACTGCCTGGTCTGTAAGGCTGACCAGTGTAACTGTTTTACTATTTGGACTTCAGGCAAAGCTTTATTTACTAAAATAGAAATGGAATATCAATACAGCTTCTTGCTCCCCATCCAAGTTGGGGACACAACACAAATAATATATCATGTATGAGACAGCAGGCCCTACTCAGAAGACAGATCTCATATTGCCTTTCTTTATCTTGGATTTTCCCAACTAAGAAAATTTAAGAATCAATCTTAATGACTTTTGTTCATAAACTAATCAGTACATGGTTCTTCATTATAGAAGGTTAGAATATTGAGCATGTTTGGTTTGTAAATTGTTTTTATTTCACTTTCTTCAAGCATATAAATCTTAATTTTATAGATGTACATCCTGAAAAAAAGTCTCACCAAACATAGTATAAAATAATATTTTTAACTCGTAGGCAAATAGTAACTAGAAAGTTGTATGATTTTTCTTAGAACAATTCTGAGAATTTCTAATATGTAGATTTAAAACCTATTTCCTATGTGTATTACACAGGTTTAATCCACTAATTGTAAATGAGATAGTTGAATTTAACTGTTTTGTCTTTATAAATCACTATGTGATTTCTTCATTTTCCTTAATCATAGGTCCTGCTTTCTCAGGTATTTGTATCAGTAGAAAAGCAACCCGTGGGAATGAGTTTTGATCAAAGCAAATCATGTAAACTAAATGCCAGTGTGTTTTCTATGTGCTGTATACACAATTTGCTTAGGTGGATTTGCATGCTACTTCCAAAATCAAAGTCTTAAATACCTTCTAATGGAAAAATGCAGGTGATTAAGCCTTATCAAATATTTAGCCAATGGATGTTGATGAACCACTAGCTTTAAAGGAGTCGTTTTAAACCAAAGATTAAAATTTGAATTTGCTGTGATAAGTAGAAACTCTACAAAATTCAATATTGAGACTACATCATCAATTTGAGCAATATTTAGTGTAAGTGATTTTGCATATCATTTAGAAAACAGATTAGAAGAGACTGCTGTTTCCTTTTGCAATTTAGCATTTTCTGAGCACATATCATGGGGTAAGTGACTCACCTAAGTGTAGAAAAAGAACCTGTAGTTTTATTTTGATAGAAATAGATACTTCAAAGATACATTTAGAGTTTCAAATATCTGATATCTCTTGAGATTATTTTTATGATAGCTTTTAGACCTAGTATTATTCACTTAATTTCTCCAGTGATTCATAGATTTTAATTTTTGTATCCACTATTAAGTTCTTCAATAAGTGATTTTGGAACTCAGGACAAGGTATTTCATGAGATAAAAAAACAGAATGAATATTAAAGATGCATATTTAGGTATGTAGGTCAAAGTACAGGAATAAAAGTATATATATATATATATATATATATATATATATATATGCATATATAGAATTTTGATCCATTAAAATACTAATAAAATTACAGGGTAAATATGATTTATAGGAAAGAATATATTCAGTAGATGAAGAAAGCCAAAATATTTCTGTGAATGCCAACGCCATTAAGTATTCTTTTACCATGAAAGCAATAGGACCACACAGGAAAAATTACATAATGAGTAATGAAAGATAGACAGTAATAAGCATGCCTCCAGCTGAAGAAAAGTGAGCAACAGACAGCTTCATGTGGACAAGAGTCCAAACTACCTGTAGCTCTACTTAACAACAGCAACAGTCTTCAATAATGAATCAATATGATAGGAACAATGATTTGCTTCCTAATTAAACACAGTTGATGAATATTTAAAGCTTATAAAATTCTTTAGCTGATCAGTAGAGCATCTACTATTGAGACAGAGAGGTAGTTACAGGCCAATGTAAGGGAGAGTGGGCATTCTCTACCTTTTTGTTACGTTTAAAAGGCTGGTTTCTTTTCTGTCCTTAGTTCTCTCTGACTCTTGCAATCCTCCTGCCTCCTCCTCACAGGATTCCCTGAGTCTTGAGGAGGTTTGGTAAGAGATATCCTACTTAGAACTGAGTTTCAGGGTCTTTCAGTCTCTGAACATTATCCACCTGTAGATCTCTGCATGAGGACCATCTACTATTACCGGAAGCTTCTCTGATGATATCTGAGCAAGACACTGGCTTATGAATGTCATATAGGAGATATCACATATTTTACATTCCCCAAGATTCATGGACTATTTTGTCTCAGGTTCTTGACCACCCAAGCAGTCCTTCTATCTTTGAATAAATGTGTTATTACATAAATGGGACACCTGTTTTGCTTTTGGCATATTTTCTAAGGTTTGATTTTTATTTTTTAATATGCGACCAAATAATTCAAAGATATCAACAATATAACACATATGTGTGTGCATATACTCACACAATAACATACATATTTAGTTTCACTATGGCTTAATATAAGTCAATTAATTTAATTTTTAAAATACTGTTATTTTAGGAGTCTGTCTCACTGTGCTTTGAATGACCAGAAAAATCATGGTATTTCAGTCTGTCCTTGAATGCATATTGATTTCCCTGCTCAACTTTCTAACATATGAGTCACTGTACCTAGATTCACAGCAGCAACTTCTAAGCAAAGTCCCGATAGTAAGGAACACTTTTGCTGTTGTGAATGTTATATAGGATTTATATAAAGGTTGCATTAAACAGTCTGGGAAGTCTGGCTGATTCTTCTGTGTAGAGACTAACATTCTGATGGAACATTATGCTTCTTACATAGTATCTGAAAATCAGAATATGAGGAAGAATGCTGTATAAAATTGAACTCAACTTAGAAAATCATACAATAGATAAAAAATCTTCTAAACTCTGGACAGTTTTGATCACGCAAAGCAGTCTTGTTAATAGGGTTAGATTTAGGACCCAGACTTTAGGAGACATTTTTCAAACAGTGCTTTGATACTTCCTTTTGTCCCAGCCTGAGGGAAACTCGATTTTCTGATAGTCAGGCATTGTTGTAGGTAGTTAGACTTCATGTGTCAGCCTCGAATTGACAGGGAGCATTCTCTAAGACAGAGAAAATATCCTGTATGTCTGAAGTTACTTTTTTACTTTTCTTTTCTTATGGAAAATTTCAGTTTTACAGAAAGCTTTATATAAATGATAAATACTATGAAAATATTACTTCAAATTGATCTATTTTATTATTATAATATTTTAATGAAATGATGAAATATTCTTTCTTTTTTCCATTTGATATTTTTTGATTATTTTTGTCAGGTGTTGATTATTTATCAGGTGTTTGAAGGAGTGTGGATTAATATCCAGGTCTTCGATTGGGTTCCATTGGTCCTCCTATTTGTTCTTATGTCAATACCAGGCCATTTTCAGTACTGTAGCTCTGTAGTAGAGTTTGAAGTCAGGGATTGTGATGCCTCCAGAAATTTTTTTTTATTGTACAAGATTTATTGGCTATTCTGGATTTTTTGCTTTTTCATATGAATTTGAGTACCATTCTTTCGAAGTCTGTGAAGAATTTTGCAGGGATTTTGATTGGAATTGCATTGAATCTATACATTGCTCTTGGTAAGATTGCCATTTTTACTATGTTAATTCTATGTGTCCAAGAGCATAGGGGATCTTTCCACTTTCTGGAAAAAGGAAAAGTCTTCTTCAATTTCTTTCTTCAAAGATTTAAAGTTCTTTGTCATATAAGTCTTCCACTTGTTTGGCTAGAGTTACTCTGAGATATTTTATACTATTTGTGAGATTGTGAAGGGTGATGTTTCTCTGATTTCTTCCCCAGCCCATTTATGATCTGTGTAAGGAGGGCTACTGATTTTTTTTAATTGATCTTGTATCCTGCTACATTACTGAAAGTATTTATGAGTTGAAGAAGTTCCTTAGTAGAATGCCTTACTGCCAAAGTTGAAAGAGTTTGTTGATTCAACCCTTTTTGACATGATCATGGGTCCCAAAATATGAAATCAGTCTGTCACAGACTGAAACCTCTGATATGTGAGTCAAATGTAATTTCCCTCCTTTTGATCTTCTTCCAAATATTTTATTACAGATAAAAGAGTTGGGCAAAGTTAAGTGATACTTGAGGAGTGGATCTTCATTGGGACTAAACTTGATCATGCGTTTCTAAGTGTCCAGAAAACAGGACGTATATGGAATTTGGATGCATTAGACAATGTGAGCTACAGAAGCCCCCAGAATGTCATAAACCAATCCAAATGCATTAACATGGTAAGAGTGCAGTAGACCAGTATGCACACTGTCAACGTAAATACTGCTCATGAGAATGAACAGGGGATTCAAGCTCTCTTAGGAAGTTGTCTAGAGGCTGTCAAAGAACTTAACTGCATATTGTTTGTGTCCTGAGATTCTGGAAATCAGAGTTCAAAGGGTTTGAATAATTCTTCAAGACAAAAGAGCACTTAGGCTATGAAGGTAATACTGAATGGTTTTTCCAGGTTTAGAGTGGAAACTCAGAGCAGAAATGCTTCTCCACAAAAGCCTAGGAAGTCGGCTCTATAGGAGGAATAACATTTAAAGGGACTAGGGCAGTTGAGCAGCCGAGATATTGCCATAATGACATCTCTAATAATGATCAGATACCACTGATCACAGACACCAGGGTTAAAAATTCTAACTCATTTGAAGAGACCTTCCTTGTAAAGTGAGTTTTGAGGTTGCTTGCTTGTACACCATTGCCAAAAGAAGTATTTTCCCCATTTTTTGCCATCTGCATATACAGAGATGACTGCAGACTTGATCCAATGGGTCCCAGACACTTCTCATCAACTGCAAAGGTGTTATTGTAACTTGGTATGTTCTATGGGGTGTTGATTTGAAAGTAAACAAACTTCAAATGTCATTGTGTTGTGGCAGCTTCACTCTGATTTCAAAAGAAGGCTATGTAGGTGTATTGTGTCTGCCAGTTAGCATCCCTGACATAGACTTCTCAAAAATCTTTCCTAGCTTGCAATATCTAACATATTTGCTAATGATAATAATCATTCATGGATTTCAATTCTTATGACCAACTCACTTCATAAAGATCTCACCACTGTTACATTAGACATTAGAAATGGACTTTTCTGAGTATAAAAGTTGGAAGAGACTTTCAAATCAGCAGTACCATTGTTTTAACTTTTATTTGAAGAGATAACTGGAACATTGCTTTATTTTTTAAATGAGTTTTCCCATCTAAATATCCCAGACATAGAAGATTATGTAAATGTTAAGTTAGCTATATTTAAAGTTTGAGTGACAAATTTTAATAACTAAAATGTTCCCAAATCTCAAATCTTAAAAAAGATTAGAAGGGATTAGCAGTGATATTTTTCGTTTTGCTGCCACTACACAAATAAGAGTGAACCAAGATTCCATGCATGTAAAAACTGAAGAAAATTTATCACGAAAGAGAGGGTTGTTTTATTAGACTTTGTGTAGCATGCTTATGGAAATATATGAACAGAAATGGGTTATTTAGTTTCATATACATGTTTGTATGTAAGCTTGTGTGTGTAGTTAAACAGCATGGGATATGTGTTGCATCAATGTTTTTTTCTGAATATGTTTTACCAAATCTCTCTCTCTCTCTCTCTCTCTCTCTCTCTCTCTCTCTCTCTCTCTCTCTCTCTCTCTCTCTCACGCACACACACACACACACACACACACAAAGACACATATGGATTTGTGGGGGTGCTTAATTAACTGGAATTAATCAAAGAAGGCAGTGATGATATGAAGCAGGGGTTAATCTTTGTTTTAGAAACACTCACACTTGCCGCTTAAAAGCAGCTTGATTAAGTCTGTCACTGCGGTAAGAGAACTCACATACTTTGCGTATTGTTTACTCTCCAGCTTTGGGAGTCCTCATATGGGAATAACAAGTCAGGTTTGTGTACTAGCCAAGCTTTCTGGGCTTCATTTACCTCATCAATAAATGGGATAATTACACATTGCCAGTATACACCTGGAGCCTGGATTCAGGCAAATTACTTAGAAGCATGGCTTATCCAAACTGCATTTTCAATACCAACATTGGCTGTCAGCTGCAAGAATGTGTTTTCCTTCTGAGTGTAACCCAAGTTTTACACACGGTGAATATCACAGTATGACTTAGCCTGCAAGTTACATTTTTTGTGATAACTGCTTTTGCCTTTTCTTCAGTCTTTTCATACACAGAAAGATCAATTATGTGACTACCATTTCTTCTTTGCAATGTTCATACATTTTTTTTTAAAATCAAAGGCCTGGACTAGGGCAATTTTCAAAGCAAAATTTTGTGGAAGAAAAAGCTATATTAAGTCTTCAGTGTTTATAAAAGAAAAAAAAATTAACTATTCAAAATCTAAAGGTCTGAGAAAATGGCTTCAGATAACAGTGAATAGTAAACCAATCCCGGGCTTCTATACCTCTGTAGATGACATGGGTCAATTCAGTACAGATCTGCAAATGGCTCCCAAGTCCCAAAGTGTGTATGTGATGCCTTCTATAAGTGCTTCACTATTAAGTGGCCAAATCATTTCACTATGACAGATATTCTCACTATATAAGAGGTATGCAATCAGTTAGCAGTGAGTAAGTGAATTTAAAAAGCCTCACTGAGTTTTACCAAACAAGAAAATGAATGATACACATTCTGAGAGGTCTTACCTATTACTCAGTCAAATGCTGGTAAATTGACAATACAATTTACATAAAATTTGCCTTGCTAGTTTAGAAATCATACAATTTTTGAGTCTACAATAAATGACAAATGACTTTTTAAATATGTTCCTACCTCAAACAAAGACTAAGGATCAAACTAAGTTCCAGTTCTCTTTATGTAAATAATTTTGGATTCCCTGGCTGCCTGAAGAACATTTTGGTCTAGAGTGTAAGTGTGACTTGTTTTGTTCTAGCAACAGAATGTTTAACTATAAATGTAGCCTGTGACTTTTAATTGGTACATTCATTTCCTTGAATCATGTTAATGCAGCCTTTTGTTTTACTCCTACCTTTTGGGGTCAGGGATATTTTAAGTATTTAAAAATTAAATGCAGCGAATTTTCAGTACTCATGGAAATTCCCTCCCAATATTATATATGTTTCTCCATTTTATTATTTTCATTTGTTTCTTCGTATTCTTTTCTATATTTCTTGTATTTTAGGTTGTGAGCCTAGCCTTTAATGGCTGGATGTTATACCTAAATACATGGGGTCCCCACAAAAGCCAACAAAGGAGAGACCGAGTCCTATATGTAAAAGCAAAGAGCCTTTACTTTAATTAAGTTTGCAAACTCTGTGTCCAACATATTGGAATGACTGAGGAGCCCCATGCTCAAATAGAATTGGGTTTTTATAGTAGTAAAGGTGGGGGTGAGGGGTATCTGAGGTTCAGGACTTTTGATTGGCTGACATTTGTCTAGGGGTGGGTGTCCTGATGAGGTGCATTGGCAGGTGATTCTATCTATAGTGGTTAGAATGTCAGGCATTTCCTTTGAATGGTCTGCTCTTGCATGAAGGTTGGGTAATCTCAGCTTGTGGTATTTTCCTGCTACCAGATATTCCTTCAGGGTAAACTACTGAGACTCAGGCCTCTTACTTAAATTTATGGATGGCCAGGGTCCCAGGTGATAATGGTTGGAAGTAAAGAACTTCCTTTGGGTGACCTGCCCAGACTTAGATTATCATGACTGGCTCCCACACCATATTTCCCACCCTCTTTACTCTATTTCTAAATCCTCAAGCCCTTACTCTGGCTAGAGGTATTTTTTTATTGATGCTGGTTCCTGACAAATGTGACATCTTTAGTGGTGAAATTACTGAAATTCAAAAATAATCTATTTCATTGAACAATTAACCAGATTGTTATACCCTCTTCTTCAATCCCTAAAGAGAAAAAAAAATGAAAACATTAAGGAAGAGTGTTATGGTAAAAGTATAATGGTGCTATTCCCTGAGTGGCTGCAGGAGGCAGTGGGCAGGGGGCAGTGGGTCATGAGGAGCTGTAGTGCTAAAACACGGCAGTTCCTCAAGTAGCCTTAGAGCCAGGAGGGCCAGTGGGTTAAGGCAGGGAGCTGCAGGGCAGGTGAGAGACAGAGACATGCCATGCAGAGAAAGTGGATATTCATTTAGTGGGTTATGAAAGAGAAAGGGAAAGGGCGTAAGGGGAGATAGGGGAAGAGCAAAGAGAGACAGACAGAGAGAGAGGGAGGGAGAGAGAGAGAGAGAGAGAGAGAGAGAGAGAGAGAGAGAGAGAGAATGGGGAGAAGAGGAGCCATAGCAGCAGCTAGCAGCTACCTCTTCTGAAGAGAGACAGAAAGCAAGGAGCTCAGGCTGGAAACAAAAGATTGCTTGGGCTGCTGAGTGGGGGGAAGAAGTGGGCGAGGCTTGTCTCTTAAAGGAACAGAACAGACCATTACCAAGAGAAAGTCAGTTGAAATAGACATAATTTTTAAATATTTATTCATTTATTTATTTATGTGGCATACAATGAAAACTTCTGCACAGGAGAAGCTGAAGCAGAAGGATTACAAATCCAAAGCCAGTTTGAGCTATATTGTGAGACTCTGAAAAAAAGCACTTAAAGTAAAAACTAATCAAACGTAAACAATGAGATAAAATATTGTGCAATGTATGTATGGGTTCCATACACCAATGCTACACCAGTAATAGTACAATGAAAATTTGATCATCTTCATGCTCACCCTATTTTTTTTCTGAAATTGTTCATCTTGTAATTTGTCAGCACATGGAATTACTTGTCTCTCAAATATGAAAATTATTCTTGTTTGATGTTATCATGATGTTATCATTTTTCTGAAATTCATTTGTGACTGCAACAAATTTCTCTTTTAAACATCAATAGAAACTGATAAAGCATGAATTGTCTTAAAATGTGATAAAACATTTCACATTATGACTAGTTTGTTAATTTTATTAAAAAACACTTCTATTTATTTTGTTTAGTTTTCTAGTTAAGGAGTATCTTAATTTTACATGGAAATGGAAATATATTGAAAGACAGTTTAACCCTTCTAAAAT